>NW_007734135.1:9685-24402 GCF_000696425.1 Galeopterus variegatus | reverse complement strand
AATGGCCAGCAGTCATATGAAAAAATGCTCAACATCACTCAGCATCCGGGAAATGCAAATCAAAACCACACTGAGATACCATCTCACCCCAGTTAGGATGGCTAAAATCCAAAAGACGCTGAATGATAAATGCTGGCGAGGTTGTGGAGAAAAAGGAACTCTCACACATTTGTAAATTTTAAAACATCAAAATATTCATAAATGAGGGAAGAAATTACAATGAACATGACAGAATACTTAAAAGCAAATAACAAAGAACGCTCCACATTTGTGCTGTGGGTGTGGAGCTGAGCTGAAGGGCACCTCGGAGCTCCTCATTACAGCAACAGCCGCCCAGCCCAGCCCTTAACCAGCTCAACCAGTCCAAACATCTTACTCTGTTTAACTTCCCCTTTGGAGCACCCCTGTCCACCCTACACCCCCATCTCCCCAGCACCTTTTTGGTCACACTGACCCACCTTGAATCCCCCAAAAGGCCACACTTGCTTCCCGCGTTCTCTACTGGCCGTGCCCCAGAGTCAACCTGTAGGTTCAGCCCCGACTCCCCATTCTTTCTCTGGGAACCCTTCCCTGATCTCCACCAAGAGTGCAGGCTCCTTCTAAGTACATTGAGGAGGCCTGGATTTCCACAGCATGCATTGTTCCTGCTATTTTACTCTGTCCTTAATAGCCTGCAACCCTTTAAAGCCCTGTCCTTCAGTCACGTACCGTTTCCAAACCCTAGCACGGTGCCTGGCACATGCAATTAATGTTTGTTAATTGAGTACATGAAAGGAGCTGCTGGATCTGGAATTTGGGAATGAATTATTTGGGACTCCCAAAATTGCAATAGCCCCTTATCCATAGGAGATACATTCCTAGATCCCCAGTGGATGCCTGAAACCCCGGATAGTACTGAACTCTGTATATACTATGTTTTTTCCTATACGTGCAAACCTACGATAAAGTTTAGTTTGTAAATTAGATGCTGTACGAGATCAACCGTGATCACTGATAATAAAATAGAACAATGAAGTAAACTAAGGGTGACTTGATCACTAAGCTCCTGAGACAGTGTAGCTGATAACCCCGACGGCTACTAAATAACTAACGGGCAGGTGCATGGACAGTGTGGACACCCAAGGGTGATTCACGTCCCGGGTGGGACAGAGAGGGACAGCGTGAGAGTTCAACATGTTACTCAGAATAGCGTGTGATTTAAAACTTAGGAATTTTTTTATTATTATTGGTTATGAATATTCATGAGGTACAAAGCTGATTGTCACCCCTCGTGCCCATGATGTGAGGGCCAGATTCATACTGGCATCATACCCGTTACCACAAATTGCATTTGTATCCCGTGTCCCCCACTCGATTATCCCCAAACTCGTTCTCCTCCCCCTTTCCCCACCGTTTATTTCTGGAATTTTCCACTTACTTTTTCCAGACCTTGATGGACCCCCTAGCTGAAACCGCAGGAAGTGGGACCGCGGATGGGGGGACTGCTGCACTCCTACGGGCGCTGCAGCCGGGCCGGAGCATGGTGGTGGGGACAGGCAGGTGGCCCCCCAGGCAAGATTCAGGGTCTGAATCGTTTGTGGGACGTGCGTCTGACAAGGACGGGCACTGCAGGCTCTGGAACAGAGGGGCAGCCCGAAGCGTCAGTGGCCCTTGCTGCTGAAGCTACCCTGACCGTGGGCTGCGGGACCCCGGGCTGTGGGACCCCGGGCTGTGGGGACCGTGGGATGCGGGGACGGTGGGCTGCGGGGACCGTGGGCTGCGGGGACCCTGGGCTGCGGGGACCATGGGCTGCAGGGGACGGTGGGATTCGGGACCGTGGGATGCGGGGACCCCGGGCTGCGAGACCGTGGGCTGTGGGACCTTGGGCTGCGAGGACGGTGGGCTGCGGGAGACCGTGGTCTGCGGGGACCCTGGGCTGCGGGAACCGTGGGCTGCGGGAACCGTGGGCTGAGGGGGACGGTGGGCTGCGGGGACCGTGGGCTGCGGGGACCGTGGGATGCAGGGAGGGCCGCGCGATCTCTGCCGGGTAGGACGTGAACCGCAGTGACAGACCGCGAATGAGCCCTTGGGTTTGATTCAAGGCTGGCTTCAGCTTAGTGTAAAGGTCTGCAAAACCAATTCGCATGCTTCGGAATGACTGTTTTCTCAGTGCGACAACCTTCTTTTCATTGGCTGAAGAAGAGAGGCCCTAAGCAAGGCGACCAGAGAAAGACTTTAAAAATACAGGGTTGCACGGCCCTCCTGGGAAGCTCTGCAGTGCTAAGGGTCTGGGGAAAGACGACACACAGGCCGGCCTGCGTCTCACAGGCTCAGGGACGGGGACAGCGCCCTGGCTGTGTGCACCTGCGGGGAGCGTGCTGGCTGCACCCGGGGGACGCCAGGCTGGGCGACGACACCTGCACACACAGCCGCTCTGCACAGCCGGGGCCGGCGTCCAGCGCCACGAGAAAACGGCAGCGATCGGCTACTGTCGTCTTGGCCGGACTATCGCCTGTCCGTGGGGGTGGGGTGGGGAGGGGGGAACGAAGGCAACAGAAGTGGCCAAGTTGTCACTGCCTTGATATTCTCAGAGCTTTCCTCTCCGTCACACAATAGCACTTTCTGATGGTCACTCCCCTCAATTCACTGCACAATGACAGCCTGCAGGGATCTGACATCTCTACACTGGGACATTCCTATGTAAAGTAGAACTGGTGAAACTTTAAACTTTATTCTCTCCAGTAACGTGTGGGCTCAGTGCAGAGTTTTCCATATTTTAAAGTGCATGTTATTTTACCCTCTTTCCCTTTCCTTCAAATGGCCAGTGCTCTTGTCTTCTTTAAGAGATTCTTATTTCTGAGCCATCACCACTGTTATTTTTTTTTATTTTTCCCAGCTCAGCTTTCATTAAATTCCGGAAATTCTCTAGTTGATTCAAACATTAATAGCAAATATTTACTGAAAACCAATAAGAGCCAGGTATTACATATCATAATTCATTTTCTTATTGGACAGATTAGTTCTGAAATCTGCACTGTTTCATTCCTCTCAGATGTGTATGTGCTAATAGTTATTTTTGTCTCCTTTATGCCTTTTTCTAAGTTAGGTTGGGCGTGTGAATATCGTGCTTTATAGATAAATCCACTGACCTAAAGCTCCTTATCCCATTCTGCAAGGAATTACCAACTGTAGGCTTCCAGCAATATTTGTTACATTTAATTTTGGCATGAAAAAAATTCATGATAGGAAACTGACATTAATTTACAAGCCCCCTTACATGTTGTATCAAACAGTTTTTTTTTTTTTTAAGAGGAAACAACGAATTAGAGGAGGGGGCATAGAGTGGCTCCCAGCCATCACATCAAGTCACCAGCACCGGTTACGGTGACTGTTTAAGTTGTGACTTTCCCCATCCCCGCATTCAAATGTTGAAGTCTTAATTCTCAGAACTTCAGGATGTGACCTTATTTGGAAAGAGGATTGTAGCAGATGTAATTAGTTAAGTTAAGATGAGTTCACACTGGAGTTGGGTATGCCCTAATCCAATGTGACTGCTGTCTTTTAGGAAGATGAGAGACACATGAGAAGTCATGCAAGTGACAGTGGAGGCAGGGATCTGTGTGACGATGCAGCCAGGGAACACCCAGGATTGTCATCCACCACCAGATGCTGGAAGAGGCAGGGAAGGATCCTCCCCTGCAGGTTTCAGAGGGACAACAGTCTGTCAACAACTTGATTTTGGATTTTCCAATTTTCAGAACTGTGAGACAATTAATTTCTGTTGTTTTAAGTCACCCAGTTCATGCTACTTTGTTATGGCAGCCCTAGGAATCTAATCAAAGCACTCAGTGGTACTGCCTACTAATCTCACGGCCAAAGCTGGTCCTGGGAGAAGTGGTGAGCTGTACCTTCGGAAAGGTGAGCTTTGGCTACTTCCCCCACTCCTTGCCCTACCTCCTCTTGCTTCGTGAAAGATGCTTTCACCCTTTACTCATTAGCATCCAATAGCTTTTGGTCCCTGTTCCCTGAAGCACATAAGGACCTACTTTCTCCAAGTAGTATTACGTTTAAATTTAATCCTTTGACCTCCTCCCATCAGTTTTTTAAGCTCATATGTATATACCTGAAAAATAAGGCTTTTGACAGTTGCTTTTTCCCAACATACTATATATTAATAGTAGCTAATGACTTGACATTTGATCAATTAAGATAATTCAAACAACTTTTTAATTTGACTGGGTATATCGAGGAATTAAGTCATAAAATATGTTAAGACCCAATGCTGAGAGCACATGGTCCCACCCTGGACTAGCTGCAGTTAAAATGGGATTCGAGCAGGTATAATACCAGCAACTAAGTAAATTAGTATTTAAAAGTCTAATGTCACCCTTTGGCAGTATGGTTATCAACTGAGAAGAAGATACTTGGACAAAACCCTATTCAGCAGAGTGCTCGAATCACATCATTTAAGTGGTTATTTACAGCCTAATAGTGCTACCCCAGACTGAGGTTTCAGAGTCCACATAAGATGTGGTCTTTTTATATGATGAGCTATTCTTTAAGATGGGATGATCTGCCTCCTGACTTAGGGACCTGTGGTCACAGCAGACATGCAAACAAAGACTTAAAGTTCAAACAGAGGAGACACTTACATGCATGAATCTGAGAGATAAGAGGTCTCAATTCCAACCTTCTAATCCTTCATTCTATTCTAATCACAGGTGCAACACTCCTGTGGAATGAATGTTCCAGTTTTGTCTTATGTGTCTAACAGGTATATTAAAACCCTGAACCTAGCATTTAGCTATTTATGCAGAGACCAAATACCCCTGTGATTTTAATTCATATTTCTATCAGTTTATGGTCACTATTATACATTGAATAACATTTACTTTGGGAGACTGCAGATGATAGGACACAACACACAATATTTTATGTTTGATTTTAAGAAATACAAAATGATTTGAGTAAATTAAAAGCAATTTGATTTTTATGAAAAAATTCTAGAAATGTTTTTTTTCCCCCCCATCTGGAGATATTTAAACTTGAAATAAAATTTTAAACTATAGGCAGTATGATTTGAGTAAATTAAAAGCAATTTGATTTTTATGAAAAAATTCTAGAAATGTTTTTTTTTTTCCCCCCATCTGGAGATATTTAAACTTGAAATAAAATTTTAAACTATAGGCAGTATTGTTTGTTAATACAGGAGCTATAGTGGAATCCATATAATATCCACATATTTTTGTCATGAAATATTGAAATAATAATTTTTTTTAACATCAAGGGCCTGGCATTGGCATTGGTTTGTGAATTAAGTAAAGTACATTTTACCCTGGAATGCTGATCTTTTTGGCATATTTTTGTGCTGCTCAGTGCATTTATTTAAGTTTTTTTTTTTTTTTTTGGTAAACATAAAAAGGAGGCCTTTGGGGCCGACCCCGTGGCTCACTCGGAGAGTGCGGCACTGGGAGTGCAGTGGCGCTCCCGCTGCGGGTTCGGATCCTATATAGGGATGGCTGGTGTGCTCACTGGCTGAGCGTGGTTCGGGCAACACTGAGCCAAGGGTTGTGATTCCCTTACCGGTCACAAAAAAAAAAAAAAAAAAAAAAAAAAAAAAGGAGGCCTTTGAGTTCCTCAGGGTTCTTACTGTTACTGATCTTCTGAGATGCAAAAGAATAAAGGTGGAGGCTGACTTAGGATGGAGAACTGAGTACATTACCTGCTTTCTTTCTTGCTTATTCCAAATCCCCCCAAATTATAAGAAATAATGTCGACTGCCTACACCCAGAAGACCTGGGGCTAGTGGAGCTCTTCCCTCCACACTACAGTGTGTTCTGTTCTGCATCTTCACTCATAAAAAATCTTTGATGGTGACAACAAACTCCACAGACAGAGGAACAGGAGATTGTCAGCGTCATCTGAGCACACAAACAAGAATCTCCCAAGTATTCAATAAAAATCAACAACACAAAAGAAAAAGCAAAATCAACACATAAGAAACTCACCCTAAAACCACAGGGTGAAGAATATCCTCATAGGGTCAGGAGAAGACATTGCATTTGCAACACAAGAATAGGGTATAGTAAAAAATTAAAAACATAATTATCAAGATAGGGCAGTGTATCGATGAATTTAGACTGAATGCATTCAGAGAACAAAATTAAAAGCAAGGTTAAACTAAAACCACATTTTCAAAATCTGATCATATATTAGATCACAAGGCAGAAAGTGAACCTCAATAAATTATTAAGGTAGAAAATATATAAGTAACGTTTTGTTGATTATAATATCAAAGAAAAAATATGCCAGTACCTTGCTGTTTAACTACTTCAGCTTTGTAACATATTCACATGAGGAAGGCTGATGCCTCTAGCCTCGTTCTTCTTTCTCAATACTGCTTTAGGTGTTTGCAGTCCTTTGAAGTTCTATATGAATTTTAAGATTTTTATTTCTGTAAAAATAGTACTGTGATTCTGATAGGGAATGCATTGAATCTCTAGATTTCTTTAGGTAGTAGTATGGATATTTTGATAATATTAAGTATTCCTGTGCATGAACTTGAGATATCTTTCCATTTATTTGTGTGTTCTTTCATTTAATTCATCAGAGCTTTGTGGTTTTCAGTATACAGGGATTTCATCTCCTTTGTTAAGTTTATTCCTAAGAATTTTATTCTTTCTAATGCTACTGAAAATAGGATTGCTTTCCTAATATTCTTTTCAACTTGTTCTTTGCTAGTGTTTAGAAACAGACTGCTTTTTTAAAATTGATTTTGTGTCCTATAAACTTACTGAATTTGTTTATTAGTTCTAACAATATTTTTGAGTCTTTAGGGTTTTCTCCCTATAAGAGCATGTCATCCACAAACAGAGATGATTTTACTTCTTCCTTGCTAGTTTGGATGCCGTTTCTTTTTTTTTGTTTTTTCATAATTGCTTTGGCTAGATCTTCTAGTACTATGTTAATAAGAAGTGCTGAGAGTGGGCATCCTTGCCTTGCTCGAGATCTTAAAGAAAAAACTTTCAGTTTTTCACCATTGAGTATGATGTTAGCCATGGGCTAAAAATAAATAAAGATAGATAAATCTTTTCAAAATCTGATAAAGAAAAGAGTGGACCTATCACTATATTAAGAATACTATCAAATAAATTAGAATTATAATCATGGAGCTTAAAAATATTTATAATAAAATACAGTATACAACTTAATAACAAATTAACTTGAAAATTGAGAAAAGAAGCATGATTTTATAAGAAAAGACAGATTGCCAAAAGTGACTCAAGAATGAGTAGAAAATATAAATAAATCATTAATTGCAGGGAAAAAGGAAACAGTAAGTGAATCATTACCATCATCATCACCATCACCACCACCACCATCACCATCACCATCATCTTCATCATCATCACCATCACTGTCACCACCACCACCATCATCACCATCACCATGATAACCATCATTATCATCACTGTCAACATCACCATCACCATCACCACCACCGTCATCACCATCACCACCGCCATCACAATCATCACCATCATTGCCATCAACACTGTCACCATCACCACCATCACCATGATAACCATCATTATTATCACTGTCAACATCACCATCACCATCACCACCACCGTCATCACCATCACCACCGCCATCACAATCATCACCATCATTGCCATCAACACTGTCACCATCACCATCATCACCATCACCATGATAACCATCATTATCATCACTGTCAACATCACCATCACCATCACCACCACCATCATCACCATCACCACCGCCATCACAATCATCACCATCATTGCCATCAACACTGTCACCATCACCATCATCACCATCACCACCGCCATCACAATCATCACCATCATTGCCATCAACACTGTCACCATCACCATCATCATCACCACCACCGTCACCATCATCACCATCATCATCATCACCATCACCACCATCATCATCACCTGAGTCACTATTCTGGCCTGAAAAATTGCCAGACTGGGATAGTTATTCAGAAGTTCAAAGAATAAAAAAACTTCACATTCTATATATACTATTCCAGAGAATTAAAAAAAAAAAAACACTTTACATCATTTATGGAATTAAAAATCTTGATATCAAAACTAGACAATGGTAACACAAAACCATAGGACATTCACACTTATGGACTTTTGTTCAAAATGTAAAATAAAATATTTGCATATGGTTTATGGAGTTTATTAATAGTATATGACATTGTAACTATGTATTATTTAAGTTCGGGTATTAAAGTAGCTTCAAATTTAGAAAATCATTTCATTGTTTTATTGAAACATAATTGGTTAGACATATTCGTGGGGTACAGAGAGGCAGACAATGTAATCATTCTTTGTGACCCTTTACCAGTTTCTTGCTAACCCACCAAGGTGTTTAGACCAGAGCCTGTGTGCTTCACCTAAATATGCTGTCTATTAGCATTTGTTGTATTTCTCTTTTAAAATAATAATATATCTTGACATATTCACTGCCAACACAGTGCTTTAGTCTACCATCACTTTTCATCCAGATTCCGACAGCAGGCTTCTATTTATTCCCTATGCTTCCACTGTTTATTGGTAACATACAAACTACACAGTGTAATGACATCAAAGCCCAAAAACCCAACACTAAACCTCATAACTGTTACCAATATTGGAGCATGTACATGAGTAACGCTTCCCTGAATTTACCCTTGCCCCCTCCTCACAGAGAAAACACTACTTAAATGGTATCATTTTTTCTGATTGTTAAAAGGTAGTTTTAGACATAGGTAATATGTTTAAACTATTGTTCAATGTTGATTGATTTTGTAGACATTTTGTTGAAATATAACATATATCAGAAAAGGATGTTATAATCACAAGTGAACAGCATAAATTGTAAGTAAGCAGTTTAATATGATTTCACAATTCTAACATAGGCATGTAGCTAGAACCCAGATCAGATCAAGAAACAGCATTAACAGAACTGATAAGTCCCTATGTGTCCCCTGTTTATCATCCACTTCCCAGAGATAACCATTATCTGAACTTTTAACTCTGTAAATTAGCTTCATTTTCTGAGTATGTATTTTTCATGCCTTATTCAACATTATGTTTGGGAGACGTATTTTTAGTTCATCTACTCTCACTGCCTTATTTATTGAAAGTTTTTATTATGAAGAGATGTTAAATTTTATCAAATGCTTTTTCTGCATCTACTGAGAAAATCTTATGGTTTCTGTTTATTTATTTATTTTTTCCTCTCATTCTTTTGTGGTGATGTATCACATTTATTGATTTGTGAACCATCCTTGCATCCCTGGGATAAATTCCACTTGGTCAAGGTGTACAATGTTTTTGATGTGCTATTGGATTCAGTTTGCTAGAATTTTATTGAGAATTTTTGTATCTATGTTCATCAGAAATATTGGCCTGTAGTTTTCTTTTCTTGTATCCTTTTCTGGTTTTGTTACTGGGGTAACACTGGCCTCATAAAATGAGTTTGGAAGAATAACCTCCACTTCAATTTTCTGAAGTAGCTTTAGAAATATTGTTATTTCTTTAAAAGTTTTGTAAAATTCAGCAGTAAAGTGATCTGGTTCTGGGCTTTCCTTTGTTGGGAACATTATTATTATGGTTTTAATCTTGTTATTTGTTACTGGTCTGGTCAGATTTTCTATTTCTACTGTTCGATCTTGGTAGGTCATATATGTTCAGGAATTGAACCATTTCCTCTAGGTTTTCAAATTTGTTGGCATATAGGTATTCATAGTAGTCTCTAACAATCCTTTGTATTTCTGTGGTATCTGTAGTAATGTCTCCTTTACATTTCTGATTTTATTTGTTTGGTCTTTTCAATTTTTTCTTCATTAGTCTCATTAGTGGTTTGTTGATTTTTTAAAAAATCTTTCAAGAAATCCAACTTTTTGTTTGATATTTTGTATTGTATTTTTAGTCTTAATTTCATTTATTTCTGCTCTGATTTTTATTACTTCTTTTTTTAACTTATTTGGGGTTTGATTTGTTCTTGCTTTTCAAGGTGCTTTATTAAATTTTTTATTGGAAATTTTTCTTTTTCTCTTTCTATAAACTTTTCTCTTAATAATGCCTTGGCTGTATCCCAAGAGTATTGGTATGTTGTTTTTCTATCTTCCTTTGTCTCAATAAATGTTTTCATTTCTTTTGTATGCTCTTCTTTGATCCATTGGTCATTCAGGATCAAGTTGTATCATCTCCATGTATTTGTACTATTTTGAAAGTTTTCTCATTATTTATTTCTAGTTCTCCATTGCAGGGAGAAAATATACTTGATATGATTTTTATTTTTAAAACTTGTTGAGAGCTGTCTTGTGGCCTAATATATAGTCATCTTAGAGAATGTTCCATGTGCTAATGAAAAGAATGTGTATTTTGCAGGTATTGGATCAAATGTTTTGTAAATATCTATTATGTTCATTTGGTCTATGGTGTAGTTTAAATCCAATGTGTCTTTGTTGATTGACTGTCTAGATGATCTACCCAGCACTGTGAGTAGGGTGTTAAAATCCCCAACAACTATCGTGTTGTTGTCTATTCTATTCTCCCTTTAGATCTGATAATATTTGCTTTATATATCTGGATACTATGATTTTGAGTACCCATATATCTGTAACTGTTATATTTGCTTGCTGTATAGGTCCTTTTATCATAATTTATTTATTTTTATTTTTTATATTATTTATTTTATTTTATTTTGTCATATACAATGTGGTTGATTATTGTGACCAATTACCCTTCTGATAATATTTGCTTTATATATCTGGATACTATGATTTTGAGTACCCATATATCTGTAACTGTTATATTTGCTTGCTGTATAGGTCCTTTTATCATAATTTATTTATTTTTATTTTTTATATTATTTATTTTATTTTATTTTGTCATATACAATGTGGTTGATTATTGTGACCAATTACCCTCCTCTCCCTCCCAACAACCTCATATCTGTTTGCTTGTCCTATCAACTTCAAGGAATTGTAATTGTTGTGTCTTCTTCCCTCCCCCCCACCCAGCTTATTTGTGTATTTATTTATTTTTAGCTCCCTCAAATAAGTGAGAACATGTGATATTTCTATATCTGTGCCTGACATGTTTCACTTAATATAATTCTCTCTAGGTCCATCCATGTCATTACATGGTTGTATTTCATTCTTTTTTATAGCTGAGTAGTATTCCATTGTGTAGATATACCACATTGTTCGTATCCACTCATCTGATGATGGACATTTGGGCTGGTTCCAACTCTTGGCTATTGTAAAGAGTGCTGCAGTGAACATTGGGGAACAGGTATACCTTCGACTTGATCATTTCCATTCCTCTGGGTATATTCCCAGCAGTGGAATAGCTGGGTCATATGGTAGATCTATCTACAATTGTTTGAGGAACCTCCATACCATTTTCCATAGAGGATGCACCATTTTGCAGTCCCACCAACAATGTATGGGAGTTCCTTTCTCTCCGGAACCTCACCAGCATTTATCATTCACAGTCTTTTGGATATTAGCCATCCAAACTGGGGTGAGATGGTATATCAGTGTAGTTTAGATTTGCATTTCCTGAATGCTGAGTGATGTTGAGCATTTTTTCATGTGTCTGTCGGCCATTTGTATATCTTACTTTCAGAAATGCCTATTTAGCTCTTTTGCCCATTTTTTAATTGGGTCACTTGTTTTTTTGTTGTAAAGTTGTTTCAGTTCCTTGTACATTCTGGAATTAATCCTTTGTCAGATGTATATTTTGCAAATATATTCTCCCACTCTGTTTGTTGTCTTGTAACTCTGTTAATTGTTTCTTTTGCTGTGCAGAAACTTTTTAGTTTGATATAATCCCAGTTGTTTATTTTTCCTTTGGTTGCCCGTGCTTTTGGGGTCGTATTCATGAAGTCTGTGTCCAATCCTACTTCCTGAAGTGTCTCTCCTATGTTTTCTTTAAGAAGTTTTATTGTTTCAGGGTTTATATTTAATTATTTAATCCATTTTGAGTTGACTTTAGTGTATGGTGAAAGGTATGGGCCTAGTTTTTCTCCTGCATATTGATATCCAGTTCTCCCAGCACCGTTTGCTGAAGAGGCAGTCTCTTCCCCAGTGTGTAGGCTTGGTGCCTTTGTTTAGTTTCATTCTCCTGCATATGGATATCTAGTTATCCCAGCACCATTTGCTGAAGAGGCAGTGTTTTCCCCAGTGTATAGGCTTGGTGCCTTTGTCAAAGATCAAATGGCTGTAGGTGTGTGGGTTGATTTCTGGATTCTCTATTCCATTCCATGATCAGTGTGTCTGTTTTTATGCCAGTACCATGCTGTTTTGGTTATTATAGCTTTTTAGTATAGTTTAAAGTCAGGTACTATCATGCCTCCAGCTTTATTTCTTTTTGCTCAGAATTGCTTTGGCTATGCATAGTCTTTGGTTATGCATATACATGTCTGGATAGTTTTTTCATTTTCTGAGAAAAATGTCATTGGAATTTTGATGGGGATTGCATTGAATTTGCATATCACTTTGGGTAGTATGGACATTTTCACAATGTTGATTCTTCCAGTCCAAGAGCATGGGATATCTTTCCATCTTCTTCTGTCCACTTTAATTTCTCTCAGCCATGGTTTGTAGTTCTCACTATAGAGATTTTCACATCCTTGATTAACTCTATTCCTAAGTATTTTATTTTTTGGTGGCTATTGTAAATGGGCAAGCTTTCCTGATTTCTCTTTCTGCATGCTCACTATTGGAGAATAGAAATGCTACTGATTTTTGTGTGTTGATTTTGTATCCTGCTACTTTGCTGAAATCATTTATTAACTCCAAGAATTTTTTTGTAAAGGCTTAAGGCTGTTTGATATATAGGATCATGCCATCTGCAAACAGGGACAATTTGACTTTATCTTTTCCAATCTGGGTGCCCTTTATTTGCTTCTCTTCTCTGATTGCTCTGGCTAGTACTTCCAACACTATGTTGAATAGGAAAATCCTCCAGATTTTCAAATTTGTTGTCATATAGTTGTTTATAGCAGTGTTGAATGATTCCTTGTATTTCAGAGGTATCAGTTGTAATATCACCTTTTCATTTTTTAATTTTTGTTATTTGGGTCTTCTCTCTTCTTTTTTTAGTTAGCCATACTAATGGTTTGTCAATTTTATTTATCTCTTCATAAAAACAACTTTTTGATTCATTGATCTTTTGTATCATTTTTTTTTGTTTCAATTTCATTAAGTTCTGCTTCAATGTTAATGACTTCTTTACATCTACTAACTGAGTTTGGATCGTTCTTGTTTTTCTAGTTCTTTAAAGTGAAGTATTAAGTTGTTCACTTGCCATCTTTCCATTCTTCTTAAGTAGGCATTTAATGCAATAAATTCCCCCCTTAGTACTGCTTTTGCAGTACCCCATAGGTTTTGGTATGATGTATCAGTGTTTTCATTAATTTAAAGAATTTTTTTTTTAATTTCCTGTTCAATTTCTTCTTGGTCCCGTATGCCATTAAGTAGAGTGTTGTTTAATTTCCATGTGTCTGTATAGTTTGCAGAATTTTGTCTGTTATTGATTTCTAATTTTAATCCATTGTGGTGAAAAAGTACATGGGATAATTCCAATTTTTTTGAATTTGTTGAAACTTGATTTGTGACCTAACATGTGATCTATCCTGGAGAATGATCCTTGTGCTGATGAGAAGAATGAACATTCTGAGGTTGTTGGATGGAATATTTTGTAGATATTTGCCAAGTCCAATTGGTCTAGAGTGTTGTATAGATGTTGTGTTTCTCTGCTGATTCTTTGCCTAGATATTCTGTCCAATCTTGATAGTGGGATGTTCAGGGCCCTTGCTCTTATGGTATTAGTGTCTATTTCCTTCCTTAGGTCTAAGAGTTTGCTTGATAAATCTGGCTGCTCCAACATTGGGTGTGTATATATTTATTATTGTTATGTCATCTTGATGGTTCAATCCTTTTATCATTATGTAGTGGCCCTCCTTATCTCTTTTTATGTTTTTTAGTTTAAAGTCTATTTTATCAGATATAAGAATGGCTACTCCAGCTCTTTTTTTCATTTCTGTTTGCATGGTAAATCTTTTTCCATCCTTTTACTCTTTTTTTTTTCTTTTTGTCTTTTTTACTGACTGGTAACAGGATCACAACCCTCGGTGTCGCGCCCGCACCAGGGAACGGCAATGGGATCGCAAACCTCGGTGTTGTGCCCGCACCGCGCTCAGCCAGTGAGTGGGAACCGGTCTCCACATGGGATCCAAACCCTTGGCGGGAGCGCCGCCGCACTCCCAAGTGGTGCACTCTCAAGTGCTCCACCAGGCCGGCCCCCATCCTTTTACTCTTAGTCTATATTAGTCTTTAGAGGTGAGGTGGGTCTCTTGAAGGCATCATATAGTTGGGTCCTCCTTTTTAATCCAGTCAGCCAGTCTGTGTCTTTTGATTGGGGAATTTAATCCTTTTACATTAAGAGTTGTTATTGAAAAGTGTTGATTTACTCCTAGCCTTTTCTTTATTTTTGTTTGAATGTCTTAAGTGTCTTTTGTTCCTTTCTTTCTGATTTACTGTTTGTCTTCTGTATTTGTTGGTTCCTTGGGATGTAGATAATTTTTTTTTTCCTCTTCATTGTTTGCATTTTTATTTTATTAGTGGGTTTTGATATTTCTTGAGTTTTTATGGCAGTGGTCATTATTTTTTTTTTTTTTTTTTTTTTTTTTTTTTTCCG
>NW_007734135.1:5119-9355 GCF_000696425.1 Galeopterus variegatus | reverse complement strand
AAGACACAGATCTTCATTTTGGAAGTATAGCCTTGTGGGGTAGAGTATTCTTGGCTGGCAATCTCTGTCTTTTAGTATTTTGAATATATCATCCCATTCCTTTCTGGCTTTTAGGGTTTGTGATGAAAAGTCTGATGTTAGTCTGATTGGGGCTCCCTTATAGGTGATTTGACACTTCTCTCTTGTAGCTTTTCAGATTTTCTCTTTGTCTTTGAGTTTTGCCAATTTGACTATATCATGTCTTGGAGAAGACCTTTTTCAGTTTAATACAGTTGGGGATTTTGAACTTCCTGAATCTGAAGATCTGTGTCTTTTCCTATACTTGGGAAGTTTTCTGCCACTATTTTGTTGAATATATTTTCAATGCAATCTCTTTTTTCCTCTCCTTCTAGAATACCTATGACTCGGATATTCATGTGCTTAAGATTGTCTGATATCTCACTTAGATTTTCTTCAATGTTTTTAATTCCTTTATTATTATTATTTTTTGTCTTCCTGTGTTATTTCAAACAGCCCATCTTCAAGGTCAGAAGTTCTCTATTCCACTTCTGCAAGCTTGTGGGTTAATCTCTCTGTTGTGTTTTTTATTTCATTGAATGAATTCTTCGGCTCAGCAAGCTCTGCTACATTCTTTTTCAGGGAATTTATTTCATTGTACATTTCTTCTTTTAGGTCCTGTATACTTTTCCTCATTTCATCATTTTGTCTAGCTGAGGTTTCTTATATCTCATTTGGTTTTCTTAGGATTATCACTCAAAATTCCTTGTCAGACATTTCAAGGGCTTCTTGTTCTATAGGATCTAGAGCTTGAGAGTTATTGCCCTTTGGTGGTCTACTTTCTTGATTTTTCATATTTCTGGTATCTTTCCTTTGATGTTTAGTAATTGTGGCAGGGGATTTCACAGTCCACTGGTTCAATACTATTATCTGACTAGGATGCTGCTGGGGCTGCCAATTTGGCATGGCTGCCTCAGTGTCTGCATGGTTGCCCACTGGTGCCATGTGTGCATGATTGCCTTGGGTCTTGTGCCTCTCTGGGGAGGCACCTCTCTGGTCAGTGTGCATTCATCCAGGCTGGGGATGGAGTTGGGTGGCGGTGGTGAGGCCTACCTGCTGGGTTGAATGCTGGCACCACAGGGAACATAGTCTCTGTGAATCTTGTGCCTCTCTGGCCAGGAACCTCTCTGGCACATGCTTCGCCAGGCTGGGGATGGAGTTGGGCAGCAGCGGTGAGGCCTACCTTCTGGGTTGCTTGCTGGCATCACAGTGCACATGGTCTCCACAGATCTTGAGCCTCGTGGGCTGGGCACTTCTCTGATCAGTGTGCACTTGTCCAGGCTGGGGATGGAGTCGAGTGGTGGCTGTGAGGCCTACCTGCTGGGTTGCACACTGGCACCACAGGGTGCATGGTCTCCATGGATCTTGGGCCTCTCTCCTTTTATCATAATTTAATGTCCATATTCATCTCTTTGTTCAATTTTTGTTTTAAAGTCTGTATTATCTGATAATAGTATAGATAATTCTGCATACTTTTGGTTTCCATTTGCTTGGAATGCCATTTTCCACCCCTTCACTTTCAGCTTATGTGTGTCTTTATAGATAAGGTGAGTTTCTTGCAGGCAACATAAAAATGGGCATTTTAAAATATTCATTCATTCAGTCAATGTCTTTTTATACTTCATTTAGTCCATTTACATTCAAGGTTATTATTGATATGTGTGGTCTTACTCTTTTTATTTTGTTGGTTATTTTCTTATTGATTTGTATATGCATTGTCCTTTTTTTCTCTCTTGTGGTTTACTGTTGTTGTTTCATGATTTTTTTTATGTTAATAAGGTTTGATTTCTTTCTCTCTCTAAATTGCATATTTGCTTTACCAGTCGGTTTTAAACTTTTACATGTTTTCTTAATGGTTGTTATAATTCTTTCTGTTCTAGATGTAGGAATCTCTAATCATGTCTTATAAGACCAGTCTAGTGGTGGTAATTACCTTAGTTTTTGCTTGTCTGAGAAAAACTTTATTCCTCCTTCATTTCTAAAGGGCAGCTTTACTGTATAGAATTCTTGGCTGTCAGTATTTTTCTTTCAGTATGCTAAGTGTGTCATCCTAGTCTCTCCTTTAATGTTTCTGCTGATAAATCTGCTGTTGTTCTAATGAGGACTGACTTCTATGTGATTTGACACCATTCTCTTGCTGTTTTTAAAATTCTCTCTTTGCCTGATTTTTGACAGTTTGACTACAATGTGCCTTGGTGAGGAAGTTTTAGGGTTGAATCTCTTTGCGATCTTTCAAACTTCCTAGAACTGGGTGTCTTATTTCTTTCAAGACTTGGAAAACTTTCAGCTTTTATTTAATTAAATAGGTTTTCTACTCCTTTTTCTTTTCATTCTCATTCTGAAACTCCCAGTGTGAATATTTTTTGTTTAATAGTGTTCCATAATTCCTGAAAACTTACTTCATTCTTTTATATCCTTTTTTTTTTTTTTTTTTTCTGTCTGACCAGGTAATTTCAAAAACCCTCTCTTCAAGCTTAAAGTTTTGTAATTCTTTCTTCTGCTTGATCTACACTGTTGTTCAAACCTTTAAATGTGATTTTTTTTTATTTCATTCACTGGATTCTTCAGCTCCAAGATTTCTTGTCTTTTTCTTTTAATGATATCTATCTCTTTGTTAAATTTTCATTCAGGTCATGAATTGTTTTCCTTACTTTGTTGAATTGTTTGTCTATATTCTCTTGTATCTCATTGAGCTTCCTTAAGATCATGTTTTTGACTTCCTTTTCAGGAGTTTTGTCAATATTCTTTTCTGTGGGGTTTGTTGGTGGAGACTTATTATGGTCTTTAGGAGGTGTCATGTTTCCTTACATTTTTATGTTTCTTGATTCTCTATATTGATGTCTAGACATCTACTAGAACAGTCATTTTTCCAGTTTTGTGCTGTGGCTTTCATAGGAATAGACCTTTTCCTGTTGGTGGGTCCTACAGAGTCTGTTAGGTGAAATATCTTTGACTTTAGTTCTGGGTGTAACAAGTGCATTGTCTTTGTGTCATTTCTTTACCTATCATCCTTGTCAGATATGACTGCAATTTCTTTTGTTGCCTGGGTCCTTCTAGTTTGTATTGGTGGTAGTGTGGTTTTGCACTGCGCAGGGGCACTTGATTGATTTTTAAGATGGTCATGTTTGAGTGTGAAAGTCCAGCCAGCTGTGCATTAATTTCTACTATGGATGGGTCCACCACTGGGACAGCTGTCAGGGCCTTGTGCAAGGGTGAAGGACCAGCCTGTTGTGTGGCAGTGGCTCCTGAGGGGGCAGGGCCACAGTTGAGACAGCTGTCAGGGACAAACATAGGTGCAGGACATCATGGAGGGCTGCTTTCCTGTGTGGCAGTGCTTCCTGAAGCATGGGGCCACTGCTGATGCAGCTGATAGTGTCATGTGTTGGTACCTGAGGGTGTAATGGTCAGTCTGCTATGTGGTGGTGGCTTACAAAAGAAAAGACTATGTTTGGGGCATGTGACTGGGCTGGGAAGGAGTTCACACAGGCACTAGGGGCCTGCCTGCTATGCAGTGGGGAACCCCAAATGGCAGGCAGGCCAAAGCTTGGATGCACAGAGATGAGGGTTCCTGCCTGCTATGCAAGGGTACATCTCAATGGGTGGGGCCACCTCTGGCGTGGTTGGCAGGGCTAGGCTTGGGTACCCACTCTCATCAAGATGTGGTTGTTTATTCACTATGTGTGTCCTTTTTTGTGGGGCAAACATGTGCCAGTTGACTCTAGTCAACCATCTTGCCTGAAAAAAACTGGGTATAAATTTTACATTTATTTTGTTAAATTTATTTCTAATTATTTTATTTATTTGATGCTATTATAAATGAAATTGTTTTCTTAGTTTAATTTTTGAATTTTTCATTACTAGTTTATAAAAATACAGTAGACTTTGTATATTGATATTGATGAACTGCTTCATTAGTTCTAATTTTTTTTTAGTGTTTTTATAAAAATTTTATATATATACAAGATTATGTCACATACAAAGAGAAGTAGTTTTACTTCTCCCTTTCCAGTCTGGGTGGTTCTCATTTCTCTATCTTGCCTGATTGCCCAGGCCAAGACGTCCAGTAATGTTGAAGAGAACTGGTGAGAGTGGAAATCCTTGCATTGACCCTGACATTATTAGTAGGAAAGTTATCAGGTTTTTATAAAAACACTAAAAAAAAATTAGAACTAATGAAGT
>NW_007734135.1:0-5109 GCF_000696425.1 Galeopterus variegatus | reverse complement strand
GTTGAAGAGAACTGGTGAGAGTGGAAATCCTTGCATTGACCCTGACATTATTAGTAGGAAAGTTTTCAGGTTTTTATAATTATGTATGATGCTAGCTGTTGGTTTTTCAGAGATGCCCTTTACTAAGTTGAACAAGTTCCATTCTACTAGTTTTATAGTTGTTTTTATCATGAAGGAGTGGCAGATTTTTTTTCTTTATCTATTCGGGTAATCATGTTTTTTTTTAACATTTTTTAATTGATTTTTTTTAACATTTTCAATTAAAAATGTACAGAGTTGAATATTGATAACTGTGTACAATGCATGATGATCAAATCAGTATAATTAGCATATTCATCATTACAAAACTTATTCATTTCTTTGTGATGAGGACATTGGATCTCCTCTCTTCTAGTCATTTGATAACATGCAGTAAATTATTGTTAATTATAGATGCCTACCTTGACTGTAGACCCATAGAACTTATATTTTATATCTACTTGTCGTGTGTCTATTCTATAATTATGATGCACTACATCATTAGATTTCCACATGTTAAACCAACCTTGTATTCCTTGGATAAATCCCACTTGTTATTAGTTTCTAGACTTAGTTTGCTATCATTTTGTTGGTAAGTTTTACATATATAGTGTAGATAGTATTTGTTTTCATTTTATAAATGAGAAAAAGTAAGACTTGAGAATGTTCAGTACATTTTCCAAGCTCACACAGCTATAAAATGGAAGGGTTAAGATTGAGCCCTGGAATTTTACCTAATTGCAAAGCCCATGTCCTTGATCACTGCACTTTTAGTAAGGACTTGAAATTTCTGTGGCATATTTAGCTACTAAAACTACAAATTCTGAATCCAAATAAGCATATTGTTTATTATTATGATCTCAAGAGTATTTAGTTCACCTCTAAGAAAGAAAATTGTCTCAAATGTTTTCTTTTTTTTTTAAATGTCATATGGCCTAGAAAAAAGCTCAATATGCTAAAAATATCAATCAAGCTTTTTGCCTAACTCTCCATAGGTAAAAATGACAAAAGCTATGTAAGAAAAAAATCAGATAATTCTCGTTTTCTTTTTTTTTTAAATGTCATATGGCCTAGAAAAAAGCTCAATATGCTAAAAATATCAGTGAAGCTTTTTGCCTAACTCTCCATAGGTAAAAATGACAAAAGCTATGTAAGAAAAAAATCAGATAATTCTCATACTGTAATGAAGAGAAATCTCCTATGTACTATTATAGAAAATTATTTTGGAGTTTTTCTGGTTTAATTTTAGGTTCCAAGCAGAAAATTAATATTTTAAGATTTACAAGTTACATAGAAATGGCACTCATTGAGGTACATATGTCACACAAATAAAATAGTTGTGTTTATAGTTTTAAAAAGTTCTCTTTAACTTAATGATTTCTTATATATCAATTATTTGGGGGCTTACAAAAATGTCAATGTGCATCATGGTAAGAATAGTTAATAATACTGTATTCTATACTTGAACATTGCTAAGGAGTAGACTTTAAATGCCCCACCATACATACACAAAATGGTTAGTATGTGAGATGAGGGACATTTTAAGTAGTTCAACTGTTGGAATCACTTCACAATGCATACATGAAATAAAAGATCATTCGCACACATTAAATATATACAACTTTGTACCTCAGTCAAGCTGGAGGAGAAAAGAAGTGTTGCCATGGAGCCACATATAAAAATATTTTGTGTGTGTTATATGATGGTCTTATGATTCTATTACCATGTGATTGTCAAGCTAGCAGGTGGACTATATTCCAGCATTACTGATGTTTGGCTTTAAATAAAACTTTTCAATATAACTGCTATTTAGTATTATTTCAGTTAACCAAGCCAGTTTTGTATTTTTCTTAAACTCCCTCAGCATATATGACGGTGCTGGGTATATGTTAATCTGATTAAAATTAAATGGATATAAATCACTTTATCATTTTCAAAACACTATAAAAATATTAATAACAATGAATAGTAGCAGGCACACAGTAAATGTGTTGAATTTAATGACTGATTGTAATTCTCTTTTACTTTGCTAACTTACAATCAAAGGGTCACGTTTGTGTGCATAATGGGATATATCACTGGCTTCTTAATCATTTATTGAAGATCATGGTAAAGTTTGAAAGAGACGTCTAGATACCTGTTGACCTACAAATACTAGATTACATGTAATAGTGCATACAGAATATAAGATAGTTGGGACAATGAAGACTAATATTGGCGGTGGGACATTTTATGTACTTACCATGAGGATGAAAACTGCCATTATGAGAACCCTATTCAGGAAAGCTTTGAAATGAAGTGTCAAATAAATAAATAATAACCCTCATTAAATGTACAATTAATACGAGCACCTTGTAGACTTCATGTCATCATGGTTGACGCTGCTCAAGGACACACAGATGGTAAGAGTAATGGAGCCAAATGGAATGCTCCTTCAGGAGTCCCAACCATGATGGCTCACCAACCCACAGTTGCCAGACCTAGTGTTTCTTTTGGAAAAAAGATGGTGCACCCTTTGAGGCAAATGTAATTTTATTAGTTCAACTTTTCGAAAGCAAGTAAATGGAAGCCCAGCTCAAAGCGACTTAAACACTATCCTCCAGACAGGAAATGCAGAAGAGGGATGGCTTGACACAGACATTCAGTGTTTCGACCACATTATTGAGATCCGAGGTTCATTCTGTTCTTCCCCTCAGCCTTCCTCAGGCTACCAGTTTACCACTCAGTTCACCTGTCTTCATGGTTACCAGATGGCTGTCACTCCAGACATCACATCTGACATGGTGGCATCCTCCAGAAGAATACGAACCAACTCTCCCACATGTTTCCTAGCTAAATTAAGCCCCAGTTCCCTTCTGGAAACATTCATCAGCCTCCTTTCAGATCTAATTGTCCAGGCTTTTGTCAGAGGCTGAAGCCTAAAGCCATCACTAGCAATGAGATTAAGAAAACCACAGATGGCTGAAATCAAGGGGCAGATATCTAGCTACAAAGTCAGGGCTCTACCAGCAAGGCAGAAGTAGGGAGGTGTGAATGGACAACCAACAGTGACTGTTACAATTATCTACTTAACTGCATCTCTTCTTTCCCACAAAATAAATACCAATGTAATATATTACATGTATTTTCTCCCTACTTGAAAGTTTAACTTTAATTTACGGTTTTTCTGATCCTTAAAATTAAGAATGATTTAAGCATTGGGGAAAACAGTGCAAATTCCATGATGAACTGGAGCTTTGTAATAAGAGTAATTTCATCAATGAGTTAGAGTCTCAGTTACGTGTGTGGCTGCTGTCTAAACTCTTCACGTGTTGTCCCTGGGCCTTCTCTGATTGCAGCAGTGGCTTTTCATTTTATGCCTGCATTAAACATGAAATCATAGCTTCTGGAGTTGAGCCTGTCTTCTTCTGATAAGATTACAAACAGCATAGCTGCAACCATTAGATCAACATAAACAGCAGCCTCACGAGATGGATAAATGAGTTCAAGGGTGTGGGGCAGGAGCTTCTTAAAATCTGGAGGCCACTGAAGGAGATGAAATCACTAAAGTGCCTAAGATTACAAACAGCATAGCTGCAACCATTAGATCAACATAAACAGCAGCCTCACGAGATGAATAAATGAGTTCAAGGGTGTGGGGCAGGAGCTTCTTAAAATCTGGAGGCCACTGAAGGAGATGAAATCACTAAAGTGCCATCGTCAGATACAGAATGCAAGAGAGATATCTAGATCTTTCTCAGAGAGGCCAGGAATGTCCAGCAGAAGCACAGGCCACATCCCTGGGCTGTAGTTGTTCTCCACCTGCTAAGACAGGCTGACGCGGAGTGAGGCCGACTTCATCATCCCTGGTCTCAACATGGTGTCACATCCAAAAGAAACTCACATTTGGCTCCCCAAAACTTGAAAAATAATATGTTAACTAGTGAATTGGCAGATAAAGTATCGTGGAATGGCACACAAGACTTCCTCCAGACCTTCTTCAGAAACCTCTGTCTCGTTCCACTGTGTGTGGCGTCTACTCCAATCTCATTCTTTAGCATGTAATTAAGGCTTGTGCAGAACTTTCCAACCACCTGGTCTTTTCCTAAAAGTCCACAGTCTCTTCGCTCTGTCCTCTCCTGCACCTGCAGTTCTCTAGACAGTTTTCCCACCTTAGCACTGTTGACATGTGAGGCCAGATAATTCTCTACTGTCAGAGGCTCTCCTGTGCATTGTAGGGTGTTTATCAGCACTTATGACCTCTACCCACTAGAAGCCAATAACAACCAGAAGAGCATGTGTAGAAAATGCCAAAGATCCTCTGGGAGACAAAATTATTGCATCGCCCTGATTTAAAACTGTAGTTCTATGTAATTCGCACCTTCTCTCAGGTTCCCGGATCTGAGTTTTCCCTAACTTATCCCATCTGTGTTCCGTCTCCCACATCCCCAAACACAACAGAACATTCATCAGAGTTCATCCTTCCTAGAAGGGCATTGACGAGGGTTATATGTCTCCTTCTCACATGGAAAGTCAAGTGGAAATCGGGACAAAGAGAAGGTCCAATATTAATATCAGAGGAGTAGTATACACGGACTCCCAGAGCACAGGGCAGGAGTGAGAGCAACAGATGTAAAGCGAGAGATGAGGAGCCCAGGAAATTAGGGAAAGTGGTGGTGAGAGCAAGATGGAGTGAGCCAATGAGATTCATGTCTCGGATCTGGACAAAGAACATGAATTGCATCAGTTTCTTATTCTTTTTGAATTCTAAACAGAAACCCTAGGAGCCAGTGGGTCACTTTGGAGGAGACTAGGTAGAACAGAAAAGAGAAGTGGCAACAAACAAACAAACAAACAAACAAACAAATAAATAAGTGAAATGCATGTGGCTGCAGAGAGGAATGGCAGACTAGCTGGACCAGAAATGAAATTGGTTAAAACGTGCTGGACACAACAACAAGGGCATTTCTTACATGTTGTCAAAAATATTTTAAAATTGCATGCTAACAATTCTGTATTCTTTTGGGATATGTCACACATTGAAAGTGTAATATAGGAAAAAACGCTATGACTAATTTAACTTTGCAGAGAAAGAGACTTGTATTTTTTTTT
>NW_007734134.1:183279-189512 GCF_000696425.1 Galeopterus variegatus | reverse complement strand
TTGTCGATGTAGGATCATTGTTGAAAGAATTATTCGCCTTTTGTTGCTCTTGGAAATGCAATTAATACTCTGGTATCACTGCGCACACCTCTCAGGATCGCGCTGTCTCCTGGCACGGCCACTCCAGACCCATCGCCCAAAGACTTCTTAATAAAAAGGTTTTCAAACTTTAAAAACCACTCATTTTTTGTAGAAAGTATGGAAAATAAAATAAAAATATAAAGAATTTAATAAAAGATTATTCATAATTCCAACTCTCAGATACAGCCACCATTAGTGTATTTCCTTCTAGATGTTAATGTATTAACTCAATCTTGTAATTTCAGTTTACAAAATTTCCATGACACTTTATGCATGTATATTAGTCCATTTCTGTTGCTTATAACAAAACACATGGAACTGGGTAATCTGTAAGAAAATGAAATTTATTGCTTACAGTTTCTGAGGCTGGGAAGTACAAAGTCCAGGGAACACATCTGGTTGATGGTCTTGGTGGTGGTGACAATGACCCAGGAGTCTCACATGGCAGAAATGCTGAAGCAGAGAGAGTCTAACTTTTCACGTGCTCTTCTTTTAAAGCCCTCAGAACCACGCCCCTGACCACCATTATTAATCCATTCACTACTGCATGGTCCTACAATCTAATCACCTCTTCAAGGTTCCACCTTTCAATTACCATAGTAGGATTTCTCATCCTCAACAGTTACAGTGAGGGTTAAGTTTGGGGGGACATTCAACTTAAGGCAGCTTGGTTTTATAGAATAATTTCATTTGGTTTTATATGGGAATTAATCTCCTATGACATTTAATAGCCTTCAAAAACATGATTTTTGGGGCTGAGCCCATGGCGCACTTGGGAGGGTGTGGCGCTGGGAGTGCAGTAGCGCTCCCGCTGCAGATTTGGATCCCATATAGGGATGGCCGCTGCGCTCACTGGCTGAGCGCGGTGCGGCCAGTCTCAAAAAAAACAAGAACAAACAAACAAAAAAAAACATGATTTTTGTAATGGCTGCCTGATACTCCATCATATTATCGTTTATTTATCCAGTCCTCTATTATTGGACACAATGGTTATTTTTAAGGGTGTGTTTGTTATAATCACTCTAAGATGAACATTTTGCTCCTAGAATGCAAACACTATGAAGAAAGGGAGTTTGTCTTATTGATCATAATACCCCCATCTTCCAGAGAGTGTCCAGCACATAGTTGGAGCCCATTAAGAATGGATGGATGGATGTATAAATGACAGGATGGATGGATGGACAGATGGACTGATGGACATGAATGTATTTGGATGAATGGATGGATGCATATGGATGGATATTCGTATGCATCTGATTATTTCTCAAAACTCTTCTTAGTTTGAGCATTAACTAGGGTTGTCACGCAGATGGACTGATGGACATGAATGTATTTGGATGAATGGATGGATGCATATGGATGGATATTTGTATGCATCTGATTATTTCTCAAAACTCTTCTTAGTTTGAGCATTAACTAGGGTTGTCACGCAAACAACAGAACTCTGACCTTAGTCACCACAATGTCTTCCCAGTACTCTTACCATGGCCCATAAGGAACTCAAGGTCTGGTCCCTGCCTACTCTCCAACCATGCCTGCCCCACTTCCTCTCTTTACACTCCAGCCACCGTGGAGTCCTCCAGTCCCTCCCTTGTACCAGGCTCCTTCCTGCCACAAGACCTTTGCACATGCCCTTGCTTCTGCCTGCAAAGCCCTCCTTTTCTCCTCCCCCTCCTCTCATGATTTCGTTATCTCAGAGTTACCCCTCCTCTCAGCTCCAAAGTCACTTCTCAGACTAGGTCCGCGCTTCCTTTGTTCTAAGCTGTTCAAAGCTCTGTGTACTTTGCCTTCTCTGCACTTAACATAGCTGACATTTATTTTTGTTTGGGGATTATTTGTTTAATATGTGTATCTGCTAGAATCAAAACTGCATGAGAACCAGAACACCAGGTCTCTTTTTGTTTTCACTATGTTCCCGGCACCCAGCCCAGTATCTGACAAAAGAAAAACAAAAAAGTGGACACCCAATAAATATTTGTTGAACGGTGAATGAAAATGTCGGAATTGCTAACTTTTAATGCATCCCAAAATAGACAAATAGCCACTCCTGACTTGGGAGATTCACTCACTCCAGGAGGGGAAGAGGAGGGAGATCAAACTTCAATATTTTCTTTGAGTAAATGTCTGTGGAACTGTGTGTAATCGCCATATTACGCCACATATACAATCGTGACATACTTGTGTTGTATGATGTGTTTTCAGAGAGATATCAATGGTATGAATCAGGAAATGTAAGCCAGCAGAGTGAAAATTAAGATCTCTGTTCTGTCATTCAAGCTAGCCTTTCTTCTAGCTGAAAGTTTCCAACCTCACGGGTCCATGGAGATTTTCACCCCTTCATTTGCCTCTGAGGCACCATTTTATCCTGGTTTTTATCCTACTTTATCCCTTGCATGAGATTCTGTTTCTCCACCAGGTCTAGACCTCTTTCCTTTCCACACTAAATTATTACAGAAATGTTTGAACATATGTGAAAGTAAAGAGACCATCTCCATCACCTAGTTTCAACCAATATCAACACGTGGCCAATTCTCTTTCCTTTTACACCCTCACACAGTTTTCTTCCTAACACCGCTGGATTATTTAGAAGCAAATCCCAGACATTATACTATTTTACCCATAAATATTTCAGTATGCATCATAAAAAGATAGAGATTTCCCTGAATGTCTCATAATTTTTTTAAAACCATTGGCTTGTTCAAATTAGGATCCAAGGAAGAGCCACATGTAGATTTGACAGTGTGTCTCTGAAGTCTCTAATGTGTAGGTTCACTTTCTTTATTTTCTTTGTATTTTATTTATTGAAGAAACAGGGTCATTTGTTCACATTCTAGATTTTATTCATTGCATCCCCCAAAGTGTCATTTATCATGTTTCCTTGTCCCCAACATTTTCTGCCTGTAAACTGGCATTTAGATCTAGAGGCTTTATCAGATTCAGGTTGCACTTTTTAGCAGATATAATTTTATAGGTGTTCTGTTTATTTCCTTTTGTGTCACAACAGGAGGTGCATAATGTCTAACTGTCTCTTTTTGATGTTAAATCAGTAGATTCAGGTGGTGCCAGCTTGATCCATACATTATAAAGTTGCCCGTCGACTTCTCACCCCGTGGTTTTAGCACTACTGACAATTCTTACCCAGCTCTTCACCCAGCCCATTAGGGGTTTCCAAGTAGTGATATTCTATCATTTCTTTTGAGTTTATTAGCTGAATTTTTTTTATGAGGAAGATATTTCCCTTATAAGATCTCTGGTTCCAGTGAGGTACAATTTGTGAAAAACAAACAAACAAAAAAATCACCAGAGGTAGGAGACGGGGAGGAGTGAGGGAAGGGAGGGAGAAATTGGTAAAGGGTCACAAAAAGATATTTACATTGTGTAAAGATAAAATAAAAAATGAGAAAAGTAATCACACCTCATTCACCCTTTCCCCTCATCCCAGGGCAAACACCAATCTACTTTCTTCCTCTATGGATTTACTATTATGGACATTTCATATAAAAGGAATCATAAAATTTTTAAAAATAAAGAAAATGCTTAAATTTTTCCCTTTTATTTACTATTTCAGAATAATCAAAGGTGATAGACTCCTCCAAAGGTAATGAATAAATTATTTTTGCTGTTTTGAGTATCATTATGAATCCATAGATTTATATATGTTGATATGTTTCAGTCCATTGAAGTCATTATTTGAGGCAATGCTCAAATCGTCCCATCTTTGGCCAGTGGGATCCCTGAACCCTTTTGCCATAACTCCAGTCATCTTTACTAGCTTATGACGAGATATTCTTGGCTCCTCTGGTACAGTTCCTGAGCCCAGTCTGGACCAGCTATTTCTCCAATATTCCTGGTCCCTTGTACATTTTTATTCATCTGTGGTTTCAACTTCCCCAGCCTATATCAGAAACAGTCCAAATGGAACACTTCATTCTGATTTTTCTCCTGTACAACAGGCCTGCATACTTCCCAGATGACTGGGCATTGCCATCTCTACCCCCACAAGACACATCCCACATTCAGCTTGTTTGTATGTGAACTCATCATCTTTCCCCTCAAACCTGCTCTTTATTATACCCTCCCAAGGTATCAGTCCTCGGAATCGGGTCAGAGGAAGACTCTGCTAAAAGCATGGAATTTATCCACTCCATCAGGAAAAGGCCTTTGGTGTGTTCTGGTTAGTCCAACCTTCTAATAGAACAGCATGTCCCAGGCTTGGCAACATTCGTGAACTGTTTGAGGACTCTGAGATAGATGCCCAGCCACATCTCCTAATTTGCATGAGCCAATGAGGAAAAAAAGAAAAAAAACTTGTAATAAGTCTGTCTGTCTGAGCAGACCCGTGTAGAAGACGGAGGAGAACATGGTTTCCTGGAGCCGGCAGCCGTGTCCATTCATATTATGACACTGTCCCTGAAAGAAGAGGCTGGGTGTAAACACCCAGTCAGCTCTGAGAATCCCCTCTGGAAAAGCTGGCCATGAGATGTGGAATAAGTTTCCCAGCTGACGTAGAAGGCACTAGAAGGTTTAGGGCTTTCCAGGTGGGTGTCGAATGGGCAGCAGCACAGACATTCACCTGGGGTGGGAGAGGTGCATGAGAAGAGGGCAGAAGCCATGTACGACAGAGCAATGAGATGTGGAATAAGTTTCCCAGCTGACGTAGAAGGCACTAGAAGGTTTAGGGCTTTCCAAGTGGGTGTCGAATGGGCAGCAGCACAGACATTCACCTGGGGTGGGAGAGGTGCATGAGAAGAGGGCAGAAGCCATGTACGACAGAGCGGAGGGATTAGGACTGCCTTGTTTGCATGTGAGGCCCCCTTTCACCACCCAGACAGCTCAAGGGTACTACTAGGAAATGGGTCCAGGAAGAGTGGACAACCTGCAAAGCAATCATATGGGGCCTCAGAGCACTGAGATTTGGTAAATGGGCAAACTAGTACTCACCCATGCCTGAGTCCTGAGACAGATGGGACCCCAAAGCAGTACCATTCCCTCACTGCCCAGGCCAGATGCCTGTCCTCAGCACCTCCACTTCCCAGACCCCAGACCCAATCAGTAACCAACTCTTACGATTCTAACTGTGAAATCTCTCCCACGCCCTTCTCTGTCTCCATGACTAAGTCCCTCCTTTAGCTAATGCCTTCTCTCGTGATGACTGTGCTGCTTCCTAACTGACCTTTCTGGATGTAGCCTCCCTCCCTTTGCGACCTCTTCTGTTGCAGACTACTCCAAACATTTTTAAAATTTTGCCCCCCCAAATATAAAAATTAAAAAATTGAGCTCGCCCCTCAAATATATTTATGGACAAATTGAAAATGCCCAACTGAACCAAAAATGATGTATATTTTAGAACATGCACAAAAGAGAAATTAAATAAAGACGAGAAGAATAAATGTGCTAATTCTTTCTTTCATTACCCCAATTAATGTCTTACCAATCTCACCTGAAGATGACCTGCAAAGTTATTGAAGGCATTTTGGACTGGGTGTGCCGAGATGTTTTATTTAGACTGGACAAGATTATTTAATCCTCTAAGTGAGTCTTAATTTTCTAAAAAGACTGTTCTTAGGACTAAAATTGACCGAAAAGTGATAAATTAAGGAATCTGTCCAAGATGTCATCTTTGACAGCAGAGATTAAAGATAAATAAATTAATTTCCTCCTTCTAGCCCTTTAAAATTCAGTCTGTTTAATACACTTTTTTTGTCCCCAGCTAAACTAAATCTTTCTGGCTAGATTTTAAATTTCTTACCTGGCCCTGGGATAAAAGGCAAAATTGGATCATTACATCATTATCAGGTGCTGCTTAGGTGGCAACTCTTCAAACCAAATACAGAAATTAGAGGCACAAAAGCAAGTAACAGAGAGACTTCTTGTGCCAGGGACCCTGAGCAGCCCCACCAAACTATGGCTGTCAAGTGACAAAGATGATCCTGATGTTTCTGTAGTTCTTGCAAGTTCAAAAACCAACTTAGTCGACCTCAAACCCAGTTTTAAAATAGGTCTAGCAGGCATAGCTCAAGATTTCTGATTGTTTTTCCTGTTTTCCCATCAAAGCAAATTAGCCTTAAAAATAGCATTTCAAGTGACCAAAAGTTAGAAAAATCATCCTGCAAGTCACGCCCCCCCCCCCCCCCCCCCCCCCCCCCCCCCCC
>NW_007734134.1:162208-182296 GCF_000696425.1 Galeopterus variegatus | reverse complement strand
ACCCCCCCCCCCCCCCCCCCCCCCGATTTCTTTCGCAATGGAATAAGGTTCATTAGGGAGGTTATTGGCTTGGGGGTTGACAGCTTGAATGGCAAAACAGGATGTCACCACCAGGGCCCTCTGCTTTGCTGCGATCTACTGGAATTAATTGGTCTTGGGGTTTTTTGTTGGTGGTGACGGTGGTTTTTTCCTTTCTTTTTTATTTAAGAGTCTCCAGTGGGCAGACACTGAAATGGCTCCTTATTTGCATACAGCTTGGCCCCAGCAGGGGTGAAATGAGGACATGCTCCCTTCTGGCTTGGCAAAGGCAGGAAGTCAGCTGCAAGAAGAAGCTGCTACTTTTTAAGCCTGGGTGGCTTTTTCTTTTTTCTCTCTCTGTCATTCATTTGGGAAGAAAACACAAGTTTAATTTCAAAGACAACAAAAAAAACTTGAAAGGGGGAGAAAAATGAAGTCAGCAGATCCTTCTTGCCCCCACTTTATTATTATTATTTTTTTTCTTATTTCATTAGAGATGCTCCAAAGGATGGGGCAGAGGATGGCTAGTGAAGTGCAGACAATGTTCCAAGCACGCCTTTCCACGCAGTGGGTGTAGGCATCAAGGGACGAGGGATGCAGCATCTCTCCAGCCAGCTGGGATGCATCCCAATCTGCACCTCTTTGTCATTCCACTTGGGAAGTCCCTCATTTCAAGGAACACTTCTGCATAAATAGGCGAGAGGTTTGAGCAGAATGAGCCAGCACCCAGAGAAATGGCTGCTTTATAGCAAAGCTATTTGGTCCTTTCTTACTGATTTTCAGATGCAGTTCAAGTCTCCCCAGTTTTTTCTCTGGGAATGAACTTCTTTCACACGTAACTGCCTCCTTCCAGCTGACTGAATAATTAGCAGCCCTGCTTTCTGGTACCTGAGCCTCCATCAAAGATATGCCCAGAGACAGAAATGGGCAACTTTGCTCTGATATGGGTGGCAAAGGCAAGTGGGCACATATTGAAGGAAGCTGTATTTCTGTGGGTGGTATATGGCCAAGATTTATGTCATCTCCCTCAGATAAAGCAACAAATTCTTCCCCAACAGAAGCAGCAGAAATACATAATACGGTGTATTTATACGTTGCCTTGTTCCAAGGAACAAAAAAGGGTTAGAAATAATGACACAGTAATAGTCTGTGGTAACACTTACTTTATATAAATATATATAAAGTAATGTAACATATGGTATATATTTATATATTAAATACAAATATACATAAAATAATATGACATATATTTATATATATAATATATAAATATATATAAGGTAATATGTTATATTACCTTATATATATTATATGTAATATATAATATTTTTATTATTTTATTTTATATTATATATAATATGTAATATAAAATATATATTACTTTATATATATATGCACATAGCCTTCACTTTTATGAAAACATCATTATTTTTATAACCATCTTGAATTATTTTTTTTGCCACATCAGAATGCAACAGACCTTGGGCACTGGTAAAGGATGTCTTCCCAGACCCACAGAAAGCTGCAAATTATTGAATCAAAATGTTTCTACAGGTTCCTGGCTTTCTCTCCAGTCACATGCCCACAAAGTCACAGTTTCTGTAAATATCCCCATCCCACAAGGTAATTGTCCTTTCAAATTTCATTCGTATTTTCTCTCATACCAAATTGCTGTCTATATTTTTAACAAAAACAACCAAACAAAATAAATATTTTATCGCCTGAAGAGCTTGACAGTGTCGTCAAAAGACAAAATTAGAACAGTCAGAGTAAAGATGTTAATCGGCTTTTATGTGCAATTCTAGAACTGGGCAACACCTCATTCTATAAAATAGAATGACTGTACTGATGAGCTGAGCAGAGAAGCCTGGCTTTATAGACAAAAAACGGCTGAGGAAAGCAGAAACAATGAACAAATGCTGGATTGTTCATTTCAAAGTTACTTTCCTTGTGAAGGTTATAGCCGAGGGGACTTTCTTACCATGCCGGCTAAAACTGGCCTGTTCGGGGCTTTGGCTGTGACCTCTCTCTCCCTCTCCTATGTTCTTGGAAGGTCAGATAGACAACTTAGTTTGGGCTTGGTGGCATGGAACTTCAGCACAGTGACTCCACTTCGGTTTGGTCTGTTGGGCCTAGTGCCAGAGCTCGGTTCAATCCAACCCTGTCTCTGGCTAAGTGTCTCATCCCCAGATAGCAGCTGGCCAGAGAAAGCACTGTTTGACAAAGTGTATAATTCAAAATTGTACCTCTCCAAAATTAAAAGAACTACATATTATGGAACTTCAGGGTTGATATGAAAGTCAGCACCAAAATACTGTATCCTTTGAAGGGCCAAAGAGTACATGCAACCTACATAGTAGAACAAATTTATAATTCAGATGTCTGGAGGACAGTCCTGTAAAACAGGGGTTCATCTAGCTTTCATCTACATGGTTATAATACCTTGGGAAGACTTGATTTGAAAGGTAGATATATTTGAATTGCCAGAATAAGCCAGAATCTAGCAAGGTCCCATTTCTATTGACCATGGAGATTTACATTTCATTAGTCTTTACCACCAAAATGATTTCCTCTTATCCAACTTACTCAGAAACTTTTAACATGATACCTTCTTTCTGGGCTTTTTAAGGAAGTTTTAGAGTCCAGGTAAATCATGACAGTTTGTCCACAAAATCTTTTACATCAAAGGCCATCAGATGAATGGTTTTACAAAATCTACTTTGTGTCTGTGCAATTAATGTACATTGGCTGGAATGCATTTTCCATTTGCTGGTCATGTGGACATATAAGCCATTGCTAACCAGCCTAGCAAATTGAGTCAGTGTGCAGGGTTCTTTGGATCCACATAGACACATCCAAATCTTATTCTGCATTTGGCTTTTTGACCTTAGGCAAATTACTTCAGTATTTTAACCTCATTTCTTAATTCATGCAATGGAGATAACAGTACTCACAGGATTGTTGTGGAGACCATGTATTTAATGTTTTTGGCAGTGCCTGAAACAATTGATAAGTAGATGAGAGAGAGAGAAGGGGAAAGAGAGAGAGATAACAAGAGTCACTACTTCTGGGATCTGACACTGAAATGATAAAGAGAAGAGGGGAGTGGAAGCTAAACAAATTAGATAATACCTCAGGTCACAACAATATAGCCTTCCATCTACATTCTTCTTTGCCTTGAGTTTTTGTCAGTTTAGAATAACCCTTTGAATAAGGTTCCTATGCAAAGACCTAAGCTCACATAAGAAAGCTTGTCTTGCAGGCAGAAGAGATGAGAACGATATACCAGGCTAGTCTCCTGAATTAGCTAGGGATTGCTTTCATCTGCTATAACCAGAGACCCAAAATAAGAGTGGCTTAATCACATTGGGTGATGACTCTTTCACATAATGTGGTCTGAAGATAGATGACCAGGGATCATAGACTGGCTCTAGATGTCATCAGAAACCAGGTCCCTTATATCTTTCTGCTCCACCATCTTTAGCTGTGGGTAGTTATCCTCTTGATGACACCTCATGGTCACAAGACAGCTGCTGGAGCTCCAACCATCCAACCATTTTGCAGACAGGCAAAAGAAGAAGTTGAAAATACAAAAGGTCATGTTTTCAAGCTGGGTCAGCCCCCTTCAAAAAGCCTTCCCAAAATCCCATCCAATGACTTCCACTACCAACTCCTTGGCCATGCCTCCAGAAAGGGAGACGGAAATATAGGATATTAGCTATGCACACTTCCACCCTCCTGTTATGGTGAAAGAAGGAAAGAGTGAGTAACAGCCTCTGATACAGTTCCTTCCCCAGAAGCACTTATAAAAGACTGGGTTCTTTACCTCACTCACAGGCACCCCACGCCTCTGCGCATCTCCATTCCTCTGTTCTCCTCCACTCTGGTCCTTCTCAGCACTCCTGCTTTCTCAGAGGCAGCCCTCTAGCAAGGTTCCATTGATGAAGCTTGACTTTAGGTGTGGCCAAGTTCTGTTTTACCTAAATGAAGGCAGTGTTTCTAAATTCTCTAAACACATTTTCTATTTCCATAGGGGCACACGCAGGGAACTGGAGACAGGGGAACTGAGGCAAGGACAGGGAGGAAGCAATTTTTCTTTCTTGCTTCCAGGACAGAATTTCTACCCTCGTCATTTTAATCAGACATCTAGTGGCAATTTCATTTTCTTAGCACTCCTTCAGTATGTGACATGCCCTATTGTCCTTTTATAATTAGAAGGAAAAGACCACCTCCTCACCAATGAGGAAGAAGGGTATATAAGCATCTGGACCCCGTTGGGTTATTGGGTAATCCTTCTCCTGCAATTTCCCCATGCTTACATACATTAAATAAATCTGTATGCCTTTTCTCCTATTAATCTGTCTGTTGTCAATTCATTTCAGCACACCTTCACAGGTGGAGGGGAAGCTTTCCCTTGGCCCCTACACAGGCAATGGAATTTTTATTCTTGCATTGCTTATGCCAGAACAGGGAACAGTCATCCCCAGCACTTGGCTCTCCATCTCTCACCATACCCCCATCTGGCCCATCACTTCATCCAGTGGAGTCTACCTCAACAGTGAGCGAAGAACCCGTCTATTTCTCTTTATTTCCAGCCTGCTCTCGAAGCCATCCTGCTCTCTCGCTAGGGCTTCTGCAAGAGCCTGGGGGCTGGTCTCCCCCCATACTCATTTTCCTTTCCACCCCTAACTCCCTGTGCAGCAATCATATCAAGCTTTGTTTTATTGTGTTAATACAGATAACATAATATTTATCATTTTAACCACATTTAAGTGTACGGTTCAGTGACATTAAGTACATTCACCTTCTTGTGCAACCACCACCACCATCCACCTCAGAATTTTTTCATCTTCCCAAACTGACACTCTGTACCCATTAACCACTAGCTCCCTACACCCCCCCACCCCCCAGCTCCTGACACCCACCCTTCTACTTTCTGTCTCTATGTATTCGACTACTCTGGGAGCCTCATATGAGTGGAATCATACACTACTTGTTCTTCTGTGACTGGCTTATGTCCTCAGAGTTCATCCTTGTTGCAGCATGTGTCAATATCCTTCCTTTTTTAAGGATGAATAATATTCCATTGTATGTATGCACCACATTTTGTTTATCTGTTTACCTGCCGATGAGCACCTGGGTTGCTTCCACCTTTTGGGTGTTTTGAGCAATGCTGCTATGAATATGGGTGTACAAATATCTGTCTGAGTCCCTACTTTCAAATCTTTGGGGCAGATGCCCAGGAGTAGAACTGCTGAATCAAAGGATGAGCCCATATCTCACTTTTTGAGGAACCATAACGAACTTTTGAAAACACTTGTCTGATTGCGTCTTTTCTGTCCAGAAAGTCCTTCAATGACTTCCCACTGTACCCGGTAAGCAGGTAGACAGGTGTTGGCATCATCCGATCCACCCCAGCCTTTTGGCCTTCCCTGTCTCACTCAGTCCCTTGCTCTCCTTCCCATCGCTCAAGGCTCAAATCTCTTCCCCACCTCACACTTTCACACAGGCACGGTCCATGCCTGGAGCTACCTTTCTTCTGCTCCCCACTCTCCTCCAGGTCTCAGTTTAGTATCTGGCCTAGTGATAGGTCGGGCAAAGAGCATAAAGAAATATCACGATTTGGAAGAATGAATATGGTAATAATAAAAAAAATAGGTCGGGCAAAGAGCATAAAGAAATATCACGATTTGGAAGAATGAATATGGTAATAATAAATAAAAAAAAATAAAAAAAATTTTTAAATATATATATCTGGGCCCCCAACCCCCAATCTAAATCTGATGCCCTGGTAGAGCCTGGTCTCCCAGTTGGCTGGTTTGGGAGCAGGGTGAAAGCTCACCCTGTGACATAGGACAGTTACCCTGGTGCCTGTGTACTGTTCACATGCCACACCATCCGCCGCAAACTCATCACATCACACTCGACCAACGTGACCGATGCTGCTCAGGCTTTCATTCGTTCCCTAGTATAATGCATTGTTCTCATGCCCATTTCTATCACCAGACCCCAAACTAGTTGCGGGTAGGAACCACATGTGATTTGTTTTTATGATCTCGCCTGTCATTAACCAAATCTAGATCCACATAGTTTGCAGACATGCTTTTAAAAGTTGACTGAAATGATCTGGTGGCTTGGTTTGAATATGTCTCTTGAAACATTACAGTTTATGAGCATGTTCTATTTCTAAAAACAATTTCAAGTCAACTTGGTTTCTCAAATGTTAGATAATTGTCAAGCATTTTAAATTGCTATGCAGCCATATCACAACTGAGCAAACACATGATATATCAGTGATGCTGACTGGTGAGTGTTTTAAATGATCACATTCCTCTCTACATCTGTGAATGTTTTATCAGCATTCACACTGTGTGCATAAGTTATTAAATGCCTATATGTACGTATGTGTGAATGTTAATAAGAACCATCACTTGTTGAGCTCTGACATCTTGTCAACCTGTAGCATTAGGCTCTTAAACTATGCTCAGGGCTTTAAACATGTATATAAAATTTAATCTTCATGCAATCCTATAATATAAGTGTTCTTATCCCAAGTTAATGAAAAAGAAACTTGACTCTTAAAAAGACTGATTAATACCCTTAAGGCTATACAGCAAATAAGAGGTAGCACCAGGACTGAACTCAGAACTATCTGACTCCAAAGCCAATGCTCCTGCATATTTTTCATGGATAATAAGAGCTGGCTTTATCTTCCATGAAATCCTCACTAAGCCCATTTTCTTCTTTAACACATCCTCAATGAGAAAGAAAGCAGCCACATTCTTTGAATTGATCTAGTTTCTCGAGCTGGGGAGGCCTCACTGAGGACTGAAGTTGCAGTGGAGGGAAAATATCAGTTAGTGTAACAGGACAGGTTAGGTCGTACTGCAGAAAGAAACGACCACAGGTCTCAAAGACCTACAGCAATAAACAGTTCATTTTTAGCTCACATTTATGTCCATTGTGGGTCAGCGAAGGCTCTGCTCCCTGTCCGGAACCCAAACAAGTGGCAGCCTCTATCCAGAACTGATCTTTAGACAGAAGGAAAAGTGGGGACATGAAAACCCTCAGTGACTTCACCGGCCAGAGTAAGTCACAGCAACTGTATTGGACAATATTACAGTCTCTCATAGAATTCTTTTTCACCATGGAAGAAACATTCTTCTAACCTAGCAGAAACACTTTTATTCTTTATTCCACAAATCTACAGCACTGTGCTATTCCATGAAAATTACTTTTTTTTAATTTAGAAAGACAACATTTAATCTAAGAACTCAGAAATCAGAGTATGCATCTTTCTTTTGTTATGGTATACGAAATGGAGTTCCTTTTAATAAACACAACCACATGAATATAATAAAACTGATTATCCAAAATTTAAACACAGACTCTTCTATGTATGTGCACATTATATTTCTTGAGTAACAGTCATCTGTTCAAAGATTAGAAATATTTTCACCCCTGAATTCTGACACTGTCTTCACTGCTCTCTAACTCAGCATTTGAAGTGATTTTTGGCATTCTTGCTCGGTGTTCAGCATCATTCATTGGAAGTTATTGCTTCCACAGGGCTGTCTCCTCTTTGTTCTTTAGCTATGTGGTGATTACTCAGCATCTCCTCCAGTTGTCGGTAGTTTTCTGTATGATTAGCTTTCACTTGTCCAAGAGCATTGTTCAATTTTCCTGTAATCTATTCTGTAAGTTCCCATAATTTTCTCATATGAATTGAGCTTAAACAGCTTCAGAAACATTGAGTTTGCCAGCAAGACTTTGTCTTAGAGGCAAATGTTGCATATTTTCATTCCCTAATTGTGCACCATAGGAGCAAGATCCACAGAGAATGCATAAGTAATTACTGTTGCTACTATGATGGCAGCAAACCAGACTATATCTGGGCCTTGTGCAAAACTTGTGAGCACAATGACAGCAGCAGTTACAGTTCCTGGCAGGAGTTATGAGGCCTGATGCTCCCAGACTTGCCCACCCATCACAACATCCCTCACACCCGGTGCTCAGGCGGAATGGAGTTCCTTGGGAAGTAGGATTCCTGTTTCCCACATTCGCTCATCAGTAGCTGGATTTGCATCCCACCTCCGCCAGAGACTAGCTTGGGCAAATTATTTAACCACCCTCTTCTGTTTCTACATCCATAGAAACAGGCACTAATAATAATACCTACTTCATAAGGTGCTGCAAATGTCAAAATTTAAACAAGATTCTATATGCCTCAATTGGTAGACTTGTGACTTTTATTTATTTATTTATTTATTTTTTCCTTTTTGTCTTTTTTCGTGTCCGGCAACGGATCGCAACCCTCAGTGTTGCTCCCACACCTCGCTCAGCCAGTGAGCAGGAACTGGTCTGTATGTGGGATCCGAACCCTCGGCGGGAGCGCCACCGTGCTCCCAAGCGGCACACTGTAGCAGTGCGCCACTGGGCCGGCCTGACTTGTGACTTTTAACTGACCAGTAAATGCAAGTGCCATAAGAGCAGGGCTGTCTCCCAGGATCAGGACAGCGCTTGGCCAGTATTTGTCGGATGAAGGCGTGAATAAACAAGATGTAGTGTCCAAACGTTTGGCTGAGCGCTTTTCTTCCTGGTTAGATGGTACAAGGGAAGGGACTGGGTCTACCTGGTTTGCCCCTGTGTCCTCAGCACTGAGTCTAGGGTCTGGGACAGAGAGTGCTCTCAATAAATACTGTCAAAGGAATGAGTTAATGATGACAACGTGCATAGTACTTTTCCTTGTACGTAACAAGCACACAATGAATGTTAGCTACTATGCATATTGTAGGGACCCTTGATGCCATGTTAGCCCACTTGAGATGTGATATTCTACAGATGTGAATATTACGGATTTCTGTATATATTTTGTCCTGTATTCTGCATTCAGCTGTGCCTCCTTAGATACTGCTACTAGGCTGATGATTTCCTGGTTGCTCAGATAATATCTATAGCTGGACTGTCGAATATGGGAGCCACTGGCCGCAGGTGGCTATTTCAATTTAAATTAATTAAAATTAAACAGTATTTAAAAAATTCATTTCTCAGTTGAACTAGCCACATTTCCAGTGCTCAGTAGCTACATGTGGTTAGTGACTACCATTTCAGATAGTGCAAATATAAGACTACTTCAAAAAGTTCGTGGAAAAATTGAATTAAAAGATAACACAATTCTTTCCATGAACTTTTTGAAGATCCCTTGTATAGATGAAGACTTCACTACTACATAAAATTTCACTTTTATAAAAAAGGTCATACTCACATGGTATCCTGTAATAGTATTTCTTGAGCCTATAAACCCAAGGTGCTTCACAAATATCTCAAATTATTTCTGCAAGAAGAGTGTGATGGTTAGTTTTATGTGTCAGTTGTGGCACAGAGGCCCAGATATCTGGTTAAATGCTATTCTGGGTATGTCTGTGAGAGTGTTCCTGGGAGAGATTAGCATCTGCCTTGGTAGCCCAAGTAAAGCAGGTGGGCATCCCTAATGCCAATGGGCCTTATCCAGCAGTCAAAGGAACCAAAGGCTGAGTGAGGGAGAATTCGCTATCTCTCAGCCTGGCTGTCTTCAAGCTGGGACTTTGATCTTCTTCTGCCTGAGGACTTGGTCCCAGACTAGAACTTACACCATTGGCTGTGCTGGGTCTCCAGCTTGCCAATTGCAGATCTTGGGGTTTCTCAGCCTTCATAATCACATGAGCCAATTCCCTGTAATCTCTCCCTCTCCATATACATATAATCTACTGGTTCTGTGATTCTGGAGAACCCTGACTAATAGAAAGGGATTAGAAAACCTTCTTTGTGTATAGATGGGAAAGCTATGGTTGAAAGAAAGGAGACTTTTCTTGTATCACACTGCAAGCAAAGTTTCTGTACTCCAGACTCCACGTTCCCAGCTTGGGCTGAGCCCACAGCAGGGCAAAGGGTTTGCTGTGCTACCTAAAATTGGCTAGCATCTCTTTCAACCCCAAGCCCAGTGTGGCCTGGTCCAGTTGGGCTTTGTTGCCTGTGGTGGCTTCCCTTCACCAGGCCCCAGGAATCTAACAAAGGCCTGACCTGTCCCCACCAAGCTCAGGGAGGGGCATCTTCAGCGTTCATAAGGCATCTCCTTCTTGGGGGTCTGGCTCTTAGCAGAGTACTTTCAAGGACAATGTCAGAGATTAGTCTCCATTGGCTCTCTCTGCACCAACCAAAATACTCCATAATCAAAACAAAAAGGGAAAAGAGCAAAATAAAATATGTAGGGGCCACGCTTTCTGTGCCTTAAACCCAATAACCCATTTTAAAAGCAAGAAGTCAAACAAGGTCAAGAAAATAATTTTGTTCAGCTCCACACGATATTTGCACCACGGAAGTTACCTAATCTAAGTGGCAGTGCACAGTAAATCACTCGGCCGTTCTTACCACGCTGGCTCTGCAGGAGGACTGCCTGCAGTCAAACAGGTCTAGCATGAGATGCCTGCCTTTGTGATTTACAATCTTGAAAGAGTAACTCATCATCCCTGGCCTTCAGGATCCTTATTTGTAAAGGCATTGTAATAATATCTAACTCATGCCATCACTGCAAAATTAGCAAAAATCTGAACAAGATCCTACGTACTGACGTTTCTCAATCTCGGCACTATTGACATTTATACCAGATAGTTATTTGTTGTCAAGGCCTGTCTTGTGCATTGTAGGATGTTTATCAGCATCTCTGGCCCCTACCCACTAGACGCCTGTGACACTTTCCCAGCAGGGCAACCAAAAATGTCTCCAGACATTGCCAGTGTCCCCCGGAGGATGGCATTACCCCAGTTGAGAACCACTGCTATAGATGAAGATGTTTTGCAAAATCATAAAGCATTGCCCAAATGTTTATTATTAACAGCATGCAATGATTTTAAAGCAAGCTCAGAAATACTTCCAAATATTGATGGTTTATATTAATACTTGCAGAATAGTGATGCAGAAAATGTAAAAGCCATTGGGATTCTCCACAGAAATGTTTAATGATTGTTGTGTTGCAGACTTGACATCCTGATTGTTTACGTTTCTAACGAGGTTGAAACAGTGACCACTGATAGAGAAGGCGAGGTCACACAGTGACCACTGATAGAGAAGGCAATCAAGTGGTCCCCAGGCACAGGACCAGCAGAAGAGAGCCAGTGACCAGAGGTGCCCATCCTCTTTCATCTTTGGCTGGGCAGCCCACCAGACTGTGTCCCCTTCAAGTGCTAGGACTATTTCTTCATCTTCATACTTTAAGCATCTGTCTTGTCAGTTCGGGCTGCTGTAACAAAAATACCATAGACTGGGTGGCTTCAACAACAAGCATTACTTCTCACAGTTCTGAAGACTGGGAAGCCCAAAATCAAGGTGCTGGGAGACATGGTGTCTGCTGAGGGCTCTCTTCCCAGTTTGCAGAAGGCCACCTTCTTGCTGTCATCACATGGCAGAGAGGAGAGAGAGAGATCATCTCTCTGGTGTTGTCTTATAAGGGCACTGATCTTATCACAAGAGCTCCACACTCATGACCTAATACCTGCCAAAGACCCCACATCCTAACACCATCACATTAGGGATTGGATTTCAACCTATGAATTTGGTGAGGACACAAACACTCAGTCCACAATAGCATCTGACATGGTACCTGACACACACCTGACACATGGAAGGGGCTTAATAAATTAAATGTGCATAAAATACTAGTTTTCAACCTTGCTGGCATATTGCAATTACCTGTCCAAAATTACCAGCTTAAAAAATATACACTGATACATGGGCCCTACCTCCAGAAATTCTGGTCTGGGGCACAGTATGGACATTTTATGCTCTACTGATGATTCTAATATGTGGTCAAGGTTGAGAACCACTGACACAGAACAAACACAGTATAGCTTCTTGCTCTTCATGCATGGATGGACTTCCCCCACAGAGGGCCCTCCTGGAAGCTCACTCCACTTGTCCAGGGCTCAAGCCATCCCGGGACAGGACGCTCCAGCTAGTCCCACCCATCATCTCTCAGCACGCACAGACCCAATGCACACATTCCTCCACGTATGTCTTAAATCGTCCTGAATGCATTTCTGGGTTGCTGGTCTTCTCTCAAGAGTCAGAGACCACTCAACCTCAAATCAAATGTAGGTCCTGGAATCTGGAGAAATTCCTGGACCTTCGTATAAAGGTTAGGTGAAGAGGAAAAAGGAAGATTAAGGTGTTGAAATAAAAGTGGTGGGGTAAGATAAAGGTTTGATAGAAGGAAAAAGTATCCAGTTATCTCACAAGGGATCAACAGTTGCTAACGATTGCACGTATAACTCTTAAGAGCAGAACTTTGGGGGAGTTTCCATCACATCAGTGAAACAGAATTTTAGGCTTCCAGAGCTTCTCACGTCCTTGAAGGCTTACCACGGGTCAGCTTTCTCCTCTGGCTGGGGGTAGAGCTGTCTGACTCTCTGGAGGTTGGGAAGGGAGGAGCAGACAGAAAACAGAAAATTGCAAAAGGAAAAGCAGAAGAAAACAGAGGGTTTAGTTCCTGGTTTTGATTCTGTTATTTAACATGCAGGAACACAAGGAGCCAGCACACAGGCAAACTGCCCATCTTAGACCCATGGCTTAGTCCTGCTCTGCAGTCAGCTGCCATCTCCAGAGCATGAACACGAGCTAATGGTGGCAGGTGTAGGTGCTGATTTTGTGTGTTTCTTTTCCTGTTGATTTTTCGTGCCATTAGAGAGCCAGATAAGGGCAACTATTCACTACAGTGCCCTTAGAGAAAAAGTTGAACCTGAAACTGAGATCTTCCTCATTTCTTATATGCTAAAAAGGACTATTAGTGTTTATGCTACTAAGTCTGTGTAAACTCTCAGCACATATAGATTATTAACTGAGTTTTGCAAACCTCAGATTATTGAACACTTGGTGGTTATAACCTGAATGCATTCACTTATACTTTTCACATATGTAGATGCAGGCCTGCTTTGCATGCGTATATCTGAGTTAGTGCACTCCAACAAAAAAGCAGATGCAAAATGGAAATAATTGTATCAGATTATGCCACAGTTCTCTCTCAGTTGCTTTGGGGAAGGAGTTTTCGTAGGAATTTTCTCATCTCTCATACTCTCATGCATGTGTTGTCGGTTTTAGCCAAGTGCAGTGGTGAAGACTGGGCATGTGTGGCTGGGTCTGTACAAGATTTACGCAGCATGGAGGTCTTTGTTTCAACCTTTGGCAAGATGGAACTCAGGCACCACATTGTTGGTGAAAAGCCTCTTTCACAGAGAGTGCATTCAAGGAGAAAATCAACCTTGAATTGCTGTTTCTAAGGCAGAGTTTGAAAGACAGATGGAAAGAGTAGGCTCCATGGGAAAGGAAAGGAGGAAAGAAAGGGAAAAGAATAACTTGCCAAAGTAAAGCTGGCTGTGGCTGAGAGTTCTTTGAGAACTGCCAGGAACCTTGGGAGTCAGATGCTTCTCACTCCTGGGACAAGACCCAGGCCAAAATGACAGTTCAATGACTGGAAATGCCTTTCTCCAAGGCCAGAGCTCTACTCAGAAGCATTGAAAGAGTTAGCTAAAGCCCTTCTCACCTTACTGAAGCAATGATGGAGTCAGTAACAGACATATTAGATGCATAGGTAGAGTTCATTAACCTGGGCTCCATGAACTTATAGAAGGTTCGTGAACGATCTCTAGGCAACCTGTGAATGTCCCCAAATTTATGCAAAAGCTTCATTCAGGCTGAGTTCAGAAGAAGAGGTCTATGGTAGATTGGTCATATTTAGAAGACATTTCCTTTCATAACCATCGTTCTGTGTATGCATTCTGTTTTTCACTAATGTAGATATAGTTGGCCTTGCCATGTACTTTTTTGAGATATCAATCTTTCTTGATGTTCTGAAATGTCTGGTAGATGTTAAAAGTAGATGTAGGAAAGTTATACATTTTCTAAATACCTTTTTGTTAAAATCCATATGAAGTATTATCTTTTGGAAATGAAATGGCCAAACTGCCTGTCTGAATGGGACATGTGGCATTTGTGCTCTGGTTTGCAGGAAGAGTGAGTACAGCAGGCTCAGTGCCAGTCCACGTGTTTACAGCAAGTCGAGCCTGACCCGTGTCTCAGAGGTCTGCATTTTGTCCTACTTTGCTGGGCATGAAGTGTTTATACTCAGCAAGTCCTAACTCAACGGCAGCTAGTCTTTCGAGCTATTAAAGAGGTTGCCAGGGGCCGGCCCGGTGGCGCACTGCGCTAGTGCGCCGCTTGGGAAGCGCGGTGGCGCTCCCACCGAGGGTTCGGATCCCACATACAGACCAGTTCCCGCTCACTGGCTGAGTGAGGTGCGGGGGCAACACCGAGGGTTGCGATCCCGTTGCCAGACATGGAAAAAGACAAAAAAAAATAAAAGAGGTTGCCAGTGTTGGACAAAAAGTAATCTACTTTATACATTGTGTGTTAAAATTCATAGGAAAGAACGTCTTCTGAATACAACTTGTGGAAGTTGTTAAAATCACCTCTACACATTACACGTGCTCACAGGGTTGAGAACAGTGAGAAGGGAAGGGCTAGAATGTTCCTGTCTAGAAGATGCTTTCAGGATCTAGCCTCGGTTGCACGTGTGCAGTTACACAGTGCTACTGTGTGTAGAGTGGACGAGCTCATCCGAAACATCTAGTCTTTCTAGATATTTTGTTCTAGATATTTAGAAGCACCCAACCTATGCTAAAAGTAGAGAATGTAAAATAACACACTTTAAATTTTTTTTCTGTTAATATCTTTTGAGAATGGAATTGTTAAACTTGATCTCTTGGGGGAGAGGGTGCAGAGAGAAAGGTTGGATGCCCAGGAGTTGTTAGACAAATTCTGGTTGTCTGACCATGGTTTTATGTGTACATTTTAGTTAACCTTGGTGTCTACATAAAGGACAAACTAATCCTAGTACCCGAAGTATGTTAAAAGTGGAGGTAGTATAATAACCCGTTAATAAATGTCCTTGGTGGTGGTTTATAGGGAGGACTGTTTTCTGGGAGGCACCTTTGCTAACTGACCTTTCAGAGGGCACTGGACACGTGTCTGTACTTAATTTCTTCAAGGGACTGACAGAGCAGGACAAGGAGGAGGAGGAGGGAAGATTCTTCCTGAAATCTCCATACCTAGAAGACATTGTGGGATTATCCCCACAGTTCTATATGTGCAGTCTTTATTAAATGCTCGTGTTTCTTGTAGACCACGTTCATTACTTATTTTACAATATCTAAGCTTTTTTGGATGACTTGAGATGACAATGTATGATAAAAAGTAGAGCTAATCTTTAAATGCCTTTTTACTATAATTAATAGAAAGGAAGCATCTTGGACATGGTATTGCTAAGCCACATCAGGACTTGTTCACTGGGCTGTTGGCAGAGGGGCAGACAGAAGTGTCAGGAGGGATTACGCAGAGATGGTCATATTTACACCTTGGAGACACCACCGCTGAGCTATCTGTGCGTCTCTTTGGGGGGTACAATATGAATATACCATTAAATAATTCAGTAGAAGTGTACCTTCTCATTAATGTTTTAATAGGATAGATCTGATTGTTCCTTTAGAAGCATTATACTTATTGCACTCAGTTGCTCTAAATCTCATTTTAAATTGATCATTAAGGGAATGCAGTTTCTTAATAGTAACTCTGCCAACATCTTTATTCAGAGGACTTTTGCCTTTTTTGGCCTCCGTGAAAGGCAGGATTACATTTTTTTACTGATTCAGTTGGTATTCTGTATTCTTGGTTATCAAAATACTCATGGCTTTGGGACTTTAAGTTAATAAGTATTTACAATGTGTCAAAAAGCATGATTCACACTGATTTCAACCACATAACAATATGTGTTCAATTGTGTACCTACATATACAAGGACTTAGAGAGACAAGGTTATGTGTAAATTGCCTTTGATTATGGATGATTTAATGTGTTTTTTGCTCTATATGTTTTCCATTTTCAATAATGCACATATTATTAATTTTCAAAATTGTATGCTAAAGCTTGAATTATATATATGCATTTTGTGGGAAGAGGATTCATAGCTTTATACATTCAAAGAAGTCGTGAACCCCAAAAGTTAAAATCAACTTCTCTTTCCTGATGATCTTTTTCTTCTCCTATTTTATATTGTGACAATATATATATAACATAAAATTTGCCATTTTAATCATTTTTGAGTATATAGTTCAGTGGCATTAAGTACATTAGCTTTTTTGTGCAACCATCACCACCATCCATCTTCAGAACTTTTGCCATCTTGGAAGAGAGCACACCCAGAGTCTTAGGCAGGAGCCAAGGGCAGCCCCTTCCACCAAGAAGCAAGGAAGAGAGCACACCTGGGGTCCTAGGCAGGAGCCAAGGGCAGCAACCCCTGTGCACCAGCAGGCAAGAAAGCATGTCCAGAGTCCTAGGCAGGAACATGCCAAAAACACCATTTCCATGCAGGTGGCCCACCACAGCCACTGGCACAGCCACAGCTGCCACAAAAGTGGCTGGACATCATAGCAGTTGCTACAGCCACCATGCGGGCAGCCTGCCAGACACTCAACTGCACTGACACAAGGAGAGTCACCAGTGGAGACCAGAAAAAGAAGAGGACATGTCTGTCATCAAAGCCCATTCTAGAGTAATAGAAGAAGCAACCACTCTGCCAGAAGACCAGACATCAATGTAGAAATACTAGAAATATGAAAACCCAAGAATACATGACACCACCAAAAGGATACAGTAATTCTCTACTACCATACTCTATAGAGCAAGAAACCCTTGAAATGACTGAAAAGGAATTTTGAGCAACAACCTTCAGGAAACTCACTGAGATATGAGAAGACTCCATTAGACAACATAGTGAAATTAGATTTTAAAAAATCCAGGATATGAAGGAGGAACTTTACACAGAAATTAATACCTTAAAAAACTCATGGCAGAACTCGTAGAACTGAAAGACTCACTCAACAAAATAAAAAACACAACCAAGAGCTTGAGCAGAAGGCTAGAAAAAGTAGAAGAAAGAATTTCTGATCCTCAAGATAGTTTTTTAGAAATAACCCAGGCAGACAGAAAAAAAAAGGAAAAAAGGATTTTAAAAAGTGGAGAAACCCTAAGAGAGCTATTAGACAACTTGAAGTGCACAAACATTCGAATCATGGATGTTCCAGAAGGGGAGAAGAAAGGAAAAGCCATGGAAAACATAGTCAATGAAATAATAATAGAAAACTTCCCAGGTATAGGGAGAGAAATGGACCTTCAGTTCCAGGAGGCTCAAAGATCCCCGAACAGATTCAACCCAAAAAGATCCTCTTCAGGATGCAGTTTAGTCAAACTGGCAAAGCTCAAAGACAAAGAGAGAATCTTAAAAGAAACAAGAGAAAAGCATCAAGTCACCTATAAAGGAGCCCGTATCAGAACTAACAGCAGACTTCTCAACAGAAACTCTACAGGCCAGAAGAAAATGGGAAGATATTTCAAAATACTAAAAGAAAAAAGTTGCCAGCCAAGAATACTGTACCTAGCAAAGCTATCATTCAGAAATGAGGGAGAAACAATGTATTTTCCAGGTAAACAAAAACTGCAGGAGTTCACCACCAAATGACCAGCCCTCCAAGAAATCCTCAAAGAAGTCCTGCATCTGGAATTCAAAAAACAATAATCACTACGAACACACAAGAAAGAACAAAACCCACTGGTAGAACAAAAATGCAAATGAAAAAGAGAAAGAAACTAAATCTTACCATCACAAGAAACCATAATGACAATGTGATAATGGCCTGCTTTATTTCTGATTTTAGTAATTTGGGTCTTCTCACTTTTTTTCTTTGTCAGTCTAGATAAAGATTTGTAAATTTGATCTTTTTAAAGAATCAACTTCTGGTTTTGTTAATTTTCTCTATTGTTTTTTAATTCCCTACTTCATATATTTATGTTGTAATCTTTGTTATTTTCCTACTTATATTTGCTTTTGGTTTAGTTTGCTACTCTTTTTTCTATTTTATTAAGGTAGAAGTTTACATTACTGATTTGAGATTTTTCTTATTTTTAACATAGGTGTTTACAAATATAAATTTTCCTCTAAGCGCTGCATGAGCCCTGCATCCTATAAATTTTGATATATTGCACTTTGATTTTTACTCAAAGTATTCTCTAATTTTCCTGTGATTTTTCTTTTTACCCATTGTTTATTTCAGAGATTGTTGATTAATTTCCTTGTATTTGTGAATTTTCCAAATTTCCTTCTGGTACTGTGGTCAGAGAACACATTTTCTATGATCTTAGTCTTTTTAAATGTATTAAGACTTGTTTCATAGCCAAAAATTAAAAATAAATTTTAAAAATTTTTAATAAACTAAATATTCCTAATAAAAGACAGAAACTGTAGGGATGGATAAAAAAGCAAGACTCAACTGACACAATATAAAATAGAATTTTTTAAAAAGTGCTATGAAATAATATTAATAAATAACATGAACATAATAAACATAATGTTATAATAATTATAAACATAAAAAAACCTACCAACATTAAATCTTTAAGAAATACAAAATCTGACACAAATTATAACTAGTAAGGAGACTGAATTAATAATCAAAATACTCCTAAGAAACAGCTCGGGTCCAGTTGGATTCACTGGTAAAGTCTACCTAACACTTAAAGAAGAATGAATGTTAATCTTTCTCAAACTCTTCCAAAAAATTGAAAAGGAGAGAATAATTCCAAATGCATTCTATGAAGCTTGCATTACCCTGATACCAAAAACACACTATAAGAAAACTAAACTACAAGTCAGGATCCTTAATGAACTTACATCAAAAATTCTCAGCAAAATACTAGCAAATCAAATTCAATAGCACCAGCAAATCAAATTGAAAAGGTCACATGCCATCACCAAGCGGGATTTATCCCTGGAATAAAATGATAATTCAACATCTGACAACTAATCAGTACAATAACCACAATAACAGACTAAAATATAAAAATTACATAATTTTTAGAAAAAGCTCATAATCATGTAAAACTGAAATTCTATACCCATTGAACACTAACTCTTCCATACCCCCAGCCTAGACCCTTGTAACTACCATTCTACTTTCTGTCTTTATAAATTTCACCACTCTACCAACCTCATATGAGTAGAATCATACAATATTTGCTGTTTTGTGTCTAGCTTATTTCACTTAACATAATGACCTCAAGTTTCATCCATGTCATAGCACATGTTAGAATTTCATTCTTTTTGATGGCTGGATAATATTCCGTTATACGTATATATCACTTTTGGCTTATCCTTTTGTCTATTGATGAATGCTTATGTTGTTTCTACTTTTGGCTATTATAAATAATGCTTCTGTGAACATGGGTGTACAAGTAGCACATGTTAGAATTTCATTCTTTTTGATGGCTGAATAATATTCCATTATACGTATATATCACTTTTGGCTTATCCTTTTGTCTATTGATGAATGCTTATGTTGTTTCTACTTTTGGCTATTATAAATAATGCTTCTGTGAACATGGGTGTACAAATATCCATTTGAGTCCCTGCTTTCAATTATTTTGGGGATGTATCCAGAAATAGAATTGTTGGATCATATGCTAATTCTATGTTTAATTTTTCAGGGAACCTCCATACTGTTTTCCCCAGCAGTACACCATTTTCCATTCCTACCAGCAATGCACAAGCCTTCCAATTTCTCTGCATCTTCACCAAAACTTCATAGCCACCAACGTGGGTGTGAAGTGCCGCCATGCTCTTTTCATTGTATTGGAGAGTCATGAAGTTAACAATCCTGTCCCCAAATGCTCTCCTCTCCTAGTGTGCAACTTGGAGCAAATTTCTTTATTTCTATGTGATATTTTTTCCTCATTACTAAAATAGGAAAGATAAATTATTTAGACAGTAAATGCATATAGAATGCAAAGCATGGAGCTAAGTGCTTCAGGGTGAGAAATGAGAAAAAGATACGATGGCAGACAAGACAGAGACCTCTGCTTTCAAAGGAGGTCACAGTCTGCTGAGGAAACTAGCCTGTGAGGCGAGTTAGGTGAGGAGGAGGAGATGCAGGGAGA
>NW_007734134.1:156496-162063 GCF_000696425.1 Galeopterus variegatus | reverse complement strand
AGTCTGCTGAGGAAACTAGCCTGTGAGGCGAGTTAGGTGAGGAGGAGGAGATGCAGGGAGAGGAGTAAGGGTGTGTGACATGGGCTTGTTATCAAGTTTCCAAATTGGAGAGCTGGTGTCACAGTATCATTCTAAACACCCACTCCGTGGCACAGTGGTTGTTAACAAACCTCATCCATAACTGAGGCCAGAGAACAAATGCCCTGCCCATCACTGTGGCCTGTGGCAGTGTCCTCTCTGTGTGTGGGTGACTCTGGATCCCTTTCTCAAGGATCCGAAGGTTGACAGATCATGTCATGAGAACAGCGAGTGGCAGTAACATTTAATTATATCATCCTTTAGAATAACCAAAGGATCAGTTGGGACCAATGGATCTTCTCACATAATGTATTCTTCAAAGTGTTTCTGAGTGCACTAGGTGAAAACTCCACCTACAGTTTTACACGGGGTCTCCAGTAGCTACTGAAAACCCAAGGGGTATTCTAAGGGGTTATGTCACCTCAAATGCTGCTTAGTCAGTCTGAATACAGGTATGAAGGCAACACTGCCTTTACTTTGGAAGTGTCTCTGGTTAAACAGGAATAATTTAGACTTAATCTTGTTAGGCTTTGAAATCACTGGATTTGGGAATTTTCTCCTGAAGTCTGTAAGATGAGGGAGTTCTGCCAACACTGAAACCAACCTCTTTTAAACTCAGATGAATCACTTACCTAAGAAAAATTTCAGACAAGGTTCAGGTATTTCATCAGACTCCCCATATGTGTAAACTATTATTCATTCCATAGTCATTCAGGAAACTTCATTAACTCTTCCACCTTGTTACAATTAAAAACTGCTTTTTAATACCAAAGATCCTAATTACCTAAACATATTATGTAAATGTTTGAACACATCTAATTTGATTGAATTGTTCATTAAGCCAACAACATTTGTGGTTGCACAGGTACATGAAAAAATGCTCAACATCACTCAGCATCAGGGAAATGCAAATCAAAACTACCCTGAGATATCATCTCATCCCAGCCTGACTGGCTATTATCAAAAAGACTGAGAATAACANCACTTACCTAAGAAAAATTTCAGACAAGGTTCAGGTATTTCATCAGACTCCCCATATGTGTAAATTATTATTCATTCCATAGTCATTCAGGAAACTTCATTAACTCTTCCACCTTGTTCCAATTAAAAACTGCTTTTTAATACCAAAGATCCTAATTACCTAAACATATTATGTAAATGTTTGAACACATCTAATTTGATTGAATCGTTCATTAAGCCAACAACATTTGTGGTTGCACAGGTACATGAAAAAATGCTCAACATCACTCAGCATCAGGGAAATGCAAATCAAAACCACCCTGAGATATCATCTCATCCCAGCCTGACTGGCTATTATCAAAAAGACTGAGAATAACAAATGCTGGCAAGGAAGTGAAGAAAAGAGAACTCTTCTACACTGTTGGAGGGACTGTAAATTAGCACAACCACTATGGAAAACAGAATGGAGGTTTCTCAAACAACTACAGATAGATCTTCCATAGGGTCCAGCAATCTCACTTCTGGATGTATACACAGAGGAATGGAAATCATTATGTCGAAGGGATACCTGCACTCCCATGTTCATTGCAGCTCTATTTACAATAGCCAAGATATGGAGCCAACCTAAATGCCCATTGACAGGTGACCGGATAAGGAGAATGTGGTATATATACACTATGGAATATTACTGAGCCATAACAAATAATGGAATTCTGCCATTCACGGCAACATGGATGTTAAGTGAAATAAGCCAGGCACAGAAAGAGAAATACTGCATGTCCCCATGCATAAGTGGGAACTAAGAAAGAAAGAAAGATCACAATAAAACATTAAACTTCCAGAAAGAGAGAACAGACCTAGTTACTAGAGGTGGTAAAGGGGGTGGGGAGTTAGGGAGTCATTACACAAAGAATAATTGCAACTTATGATGGTGACCATGCTAATAATATTGGTTGACCATCACATACTGTACACAAATACTGATAGTCAACTCTGTACCCCATAAACATGTATAATCAATGTTCATTAAGCCAACAACATTTGTGGTTGCACAGGTACATGAAAAAATGCTCAACATCACTCAGCATCAGGGAAATGCAAATCAAAACTACCCTGAGATATCATCTCATCCCAGCCTGACTGGCTATTATCAAAAAGACTGAGAATAACAAATGCTGGCAAGGAAGTGAAGAAAAGAGAACTCTTCTACACTGTTGGAGGGACTGTAAATTAGCACAACCACTATGGAAAACAGTATGGAGGTTTCTCAAACAACTACAGATAGATCTTCCATAGGGTCCAGCAATCTCACTTCTGGATGTATACACAGAGGAATGGAAATCATTATGTCAAAGGGATACCTGCACTCCCATGTTCATTGCAGCTCTATTTACAATAGCCAAAATATGGAGCCAACCTAAATGCCCATTGACAGGGCATTTATTGACAGTGCAAGTTATTATAAAGCCAGGTGACCGGATAAGGAGAATGTGGTATATATACACTATGGAATATTACTGAGCCATAACAAATAATGGAATTCTGCCATTCACGGCAACATGGATGTTAAGTGAAATAAGCCAGGCACAGAAAGAGAAATACTGCATGTCCCCATGCATAAGTGGGAACTAAGAAAGAAAGAAAGAAAGATCACAATAAAACATTAAACTTCCAGAAAGAGAGAACAGACCTAGTTACTAGAGGTGGTAAAGGGGGCGGGGAGTTAGGGAGTCATTACACAAAGAATAATTGCAACTTATGATGGTGACCATGCTAATAATATTGGTTGATCATCACATACTGTACACAAATACTGATAGTCAACTCTGTACCCCATAAACATGTATAATCAATTATGTCTCAATTCAAAAAATAAATTTTAAAAAAATTAAAAATAAATAAATAAAAAGAGAGAGAGAGAGAGAAAAGACCATACTATCACTATGTGCTACGCATGATTCTAGGTTCTGGGGATTCAACATGAAGAAAAACCTGCTCTGATAAAGTGGATCTGGCTTTGTGATGCTGTCACAGATGAGAGATCATGGAGTTGATGCCTTTCTGCAGCTCACTCAACACATTCTCTCTTAGAAAATTCAAATTGAAGCATGAGCAACATGAAACTCTAGGACTGGGACAGCCACATATTCATGAAAAGAGAGAAAACCACTATTGAGGGAGAGAAGATACATCTAAGAAAAAAAAATAATGTCACTTGATACAAGACAGTTTTTCGGGTCCCTTCTGAGGTTTGAAATTCACCTGCATCTTTCTAATAAATTGCCCACCTTGGTGAGCTAGCTTGAAGAAGTTCTTGGGGAAAAAATTGTGGTTGCAGAGTACTGGGTGTTACTTGCTGCAGTGCCGACTGAAGTGTACAGTACTGCCCTCAAGAAGTTTACAGACAAGTAGGAGAGACCACCACACCCATAGTTACTACACAATATGAAAAGTGCTGGAGTAAAGGTAAGCTCCAGAGCAGTAGAAGTTCTTAAGTCAGCATGCAATGGGGATGGGGAAGCTGATGCTTGTGCCAAGTATTAATGATGATGACCTATGATGGTTAGTTTTAATGTGTCAACTTGACTGGGCTAAGGGATGCCCAGATAGCTAGTAAAACATTACCACTGGATTTGTCTGTGAGGGCATTTCCGGAAGCATTTGAATCATGGGCTCTTCTGATAAAAAGATCATCCTTACCAATGTAGGCAGGCATCATTCAATCCGTTGAGGTCCTGGATAGAACAAAAAGGCAGAGGAAGGGAGAACTCACTCACTTTCATTGAGCTGAGACACTCATAGCCTCCTGCCTGTGGACCTCAGAGCTCATCCTTCTCAGACCTTCAGCCTTGGATTGGGCATTACCACATCCCTGGCTCCCTGGACTGAATTCCACCACCCAGTTTCCTGGCTCTCCAGCTTGCAGAAAACAAATCTTGGAACTTCTCAGCCTCCATAATCAAATGAACCAATTCCTATAATAAATCTTCTATAGATATATAGATACAGATATATTTTATAGATAGATAGATAGATCCAATTAATTCTGTCTCTCTGGATCCTGACTAGTACACGTGCTAAGAGAATAAGGGACAAGAAAGCCAAGGCAACATCCTACACAAGGATTTAAAAGCCTATGAGATCATGGTGTATGATCCATGGAGGATGTTTTCACTCTCTCATTTATTTCACTCAACAAACACCTGTTGAGTACCTACTATGTGCCAGCCTATGTGTTGGTCTGGAGGACACACAGTAAACATGATTGACCAGGGTCTGTTCCCATGGAGCTTACATTCTAATGGTAAAGACTGACAATAAACAAGTTAAAAAAATTACAATTATGGTAAGTTCTCTTAAAGGGGGAAAAAGAGTCATGCCTGAGAATAATGGAGTAAGACCCTCATTAGATGAGGTGGATGGTAAGGCATCTTTCAGGAGCTGACATTCAAACTGAGTTTTGAAAGATGAGAAACCTCAGTTATGAGAAGAGACCAAGAAAGACTAATCCAGGCAAAAGGGAAAACAAGTGAAAAGACCTTGGTGTGAAGAGTTTGATGCGTTTTAAGATCTGAAAAGGACACCAGCCTTACTGGAGCATTGTGAGTAAGAGAAGGGTGATAACAGGTATGGTTTGAAAGGAGAAAAGGGGGCCGGCCCGGTGGCGCACTGGATAGTGCGCCGCTTGGGAAGCGCGGCGGCGCGAGAAATGAGAAATATGCAGGGAAAAAAATATCTGTCACACGAGGCCGATCATGCCATCAGGGAAGTGAGATAACGTGGTCTACATTTTTCAAAGATCATTCAGGCTGCTAGGTACAAAATGGATTAAAGTGGGGCATAAGTGGCCACAGGGAGACTGTTGAGGGATCTACTGTAATAAGCCAGGTGAGGTGATAACAGCTTGTCCTGGGGTGGGGATAGAGGGGAGCAGTAGACAGAAACAAGATGTAACTCTTCCAAAGACAGAATGCCCAGGGCTCGCTGAGGGCCTGAACGTGGTGTGCAAGGCAGTGGCAAGGCAAATGGAGACACTGAGGATGGACTCCCACGTTTGGGCTTTAGTAACTGGACGGACGGTAGTAGAGTTGGTGTACTGAAGTGGAGGACACAGGAAGAGAAGATTTAAAAGGAGTGGAGCAGAAAGGGAGATTAAAAATCCACTTGGGATATGTTCAGTCTGAGATGCCTATGAGTCATCAATTGGACATGTCAACAGCAATTTAGCAGATGAGAACCCAGGGGAAAGTATTGGATTGAAGACAGACCTTTGGAAGTCATAATTACATGGATGATATTTCAAAGCCAAGGAAATGGATAAAGGGGGAAAGAGTAGAGAGGATGGAGAGAGAAGAGAAGGAGGTTGGAGAGGAAGCCCTGGGAATCTCTGCTAAGAAGTCAGGAAGAGGAGGAGGAACCAGCAGAGGAGAATGAGGAGCCGCAGCCCCAACACAGCCGTCTGGACAGTGGAGAGCCTGAAAGGAAGCGTGAGCGTCTCGGTGTAGAGTCCAGCTCTCATTTCAGGTGTG
>NW_007734134.1:148316-155496 GCF_000696425.1 Galeopterus variegatus | reverse complement strand
ACATGGAAAAAGATAAAAAAAAAAAAAGGAGAAAAGGGGCCGATCATGCCATCAGGGAAGTGAGATAACGTGGTCTACATTTTTCAAAGATCATTCAGGCTGCTGGGTACAAAATGGATTAAAGTGGGGCATAAGTGGCCACAGGGAGACTGTTGAGGGATCTACTGTAATAAGCCAGGTGAGGTGATAACAGCTTGTCCTGGGGTGGGGATAGAGGGGAGCAGTAGACAGAAACAAGATGTAACTCTTCCAAAGACAGAATGCCCAGGGCTCGCTGAGGGCCTGAACGTGGTGTGCAAGGCAGTGGCAAGGCAAATGGAGACACTGAGGATGGACTCCCACGTTTGGGCTTTAGTAACTGGACGGACGGTAGTAGAGTTGGTGTACTGAAGTGGAGGACACAGGAAGAGAAGATTTAAAAGGAGTGGAGCAGAAAGGGAGATTAAAAATCCACTTGGGATATGTTCAGTCTGAGATGCCTATGAGTCATCAATTGGACATGTCAACAGCAATTTAGCAGATGAGAACCCAGGGGAAAGTATTGGATTGAAGACAGACCTTTGGAAGTCATAATTACATGGATGATATTTCAAAGCCAAGGAAATGGATAAAGGGGGAAAGAGTAGAGAGGATGGAGAGAGAAGAGAAGGAGGTTGGAGAGGAAGCCCTGGGAATCTCTGCTAAGAAGTCAGGAAGAGGAGGAGGAACCAGCAGAGGAGAATGAGGAGCCGCAGCCCCAACACAGCCGTCTGGACAGTGGAGAGCCTGAAAGGAAGCGTGAGCGTCTCGGTGTAGAGTTCAGCTCTCATTTCAGGTGTGCAAGTTATTATAAAGCCAGTCAGTGCAGGGTGTCAGTTCCTCCAACAATATTCAGTAGTTCGGTCCAAGCACAAAGAAAGTAGACCATTGGATCCAGCCAGGGTTGGGATTTTGCCACGTGAGTGCAGAGGAGAGAAAGAAGAGGGCATTTGCTTGGGAGTCACTATAACGATGGGTTGTTCAATCCAAAAAATAAGGCAGAAGCAACCAATGTATAATGAAAAATGTGGCATCAATGGATATGTAATCTTTTTATATTCAAAATACTATGGTGTTTGTAGTTTCAGAGCAGGCTTTCTCGACCTTGGCATTATGGACATTTGGAGACATAATTCTTTGTCACGGGGTCTGTCTTGTACATGGTAGGCCTCTACCCACTAGATACTAGTAGCCCACCCCCCCAAGCTATGACAACCAAAAACGTCTCCTGACATTTCCAAATGTCCCCTGGAGGTGGGGGGAACCCCTCCTGGTTTAGAACCACTGTTTCAGTGAGCAAAAAGGACATTTAAAATCAAGATTTCAAAAGAAGTGCAGGTTCTGGTGGTGACGAGACCGAGAACATGACAGTGGGAGTCAGTGGCTGAGGTCTAGGGAAGGCAAGGACCACTGGAAAAAATGTCTTGAAAAAGAGGAAAAAACTGAGAAGGAAAGTGTTGGATCATACACACCTTTTTTGTTTGATTGTTTAATTAAAAGTAAATGAGGTTAGAAGTAAGGATAGAAAGGAAAACTGAGAATCTAAAAAAAAAAAAAAAGGCAGTGGGTGTGACATGGAACTCATTAGAGATGGGAACAAGTTTGAGGAAAGAACTAAGGCATCAGCCTCAAAGCAGCATGTGGTTTGAGAAAGAAACAGAGAAAACAAAAAGGTCCAGACATCCCACTTCCTGGGCCTGAGAAATGAGAAATATGCAGGGAAAAAAATATCTGTCACACGAGCTGCCGGGTCCAGAGGAAAGGTGTGGGAAGAAGCACAGAGGCCAGATTTATGTCTGGGTGCACAGACCCACTTCTATTCTGTCCCTCCCTTATGATTTGGGGGACTGATGTGCACTGAAGAGGTAAGACTGGCTTAAAAACAATCCCATCTCCATCGACAGTGATCAGTTCAGAAGCGGACACGGCACCCAAAGCTGGCCATTTAGATATGAGCAAAGATTTGCTGGCGGCCTCTGGCAAAGTGGCTTCTCCCTCTGAACACCGTAGAAAGCCAGCCTGTCTCTCCTGGCGGCCCTTCCAGGCTGTGACCGAGCCCACCTGCACAGGCAGGGCAAGAAGTCCAAAGGACACTGCTGCTTCCTGGCTTCGCTGAGCCACTGCGCCTGCCCTGAAAGTTGGCCCAACCTCTGGATCTTCTCTTCAATAAGCTAACGCATTTCCTCATTTTTTACAACCAGGTTGGACAAAGGCATCCGGGGAATACAACAGAGATGAGGGCAGGGAGAGCAGACAATTAGGTAACCTGGAACTTAAGGTTTTCACTGAGATGAACCTGAATGAGGCAGGACAGGCTTAGTCCTGACTGTGTCCAGCTGTGTCCAGCCATGTGTCTCCATGTGTCTCCAGCTGTGTCACCCTGGCAGTGGCTTCTGGAGCAGCTGCTCTTTTAGGCTACTCAAGGTGCTACTGTGGTAAGGAAAGGGTCTTGCTCTGGCCTCAATTGGCCCAGCAGAGGCAACCTCGGGCTGGAGGCTGCAGCTCAGACAGCACCTTCCAGAGCACTCAAGTAAAGGGATAACAGAGGAAGGAGCTGGAGGTGAGAAAAGGGCGAGAGCGCATCGTGGAGTCTCTTTTCTATCACCCTAAAGAGACTGAGTTTCATTTCAAAGGAAGTGGGGAGACACCAAAGCTTTTTAAGCAGGGATGTATCACATGTTATTTTGAGAAAGATTATGCTCCCCACAAGGATGGGTTAAGATGGGGCCAAACTGAAGGCAAAGAGATCAGTGAGGAGCATATTGGAACAGCCCAGATGATGAATAATGAGGAAATGAACTGACGCCAGTCACAATGGAAATGTAGACAAGATGATGGATTTCAGAGATATTTATGGACCAGATGTGGTTACTAACGGGATGTGGGGGTTGGGCAGAGATCCGTGAAGGAAATCTAGAAAAGAGAGATTCGTATATAATTCCTACTTCTTAAGAAATTACCTTGATCATGAAAACTTCATTCTCCCATAATAAAATCACTTAGCCCATTCTTTCCGCCCGCCTCCTGCTGAAGCAAACCACAGCTCCATCCGCCGACCGCAAGCCTCCTGGGACTGCACCTTCATATCCAAACTTTATCCAAGACAGCCAGCATCTCCTGGAGGACAGATTCCTCATATGTTTACTGACCTAAGCAAGAAGGGTCCCTCAACAGGGTGTTTTGTTGTTTATTTCTTGAAGGGAAAGAAAACCAAATTAATTGATAGCCATATAGAAAGATCATAGAATATATCAGGAAGGAAGAAAAGGTGTCAAGGAGATCATTTATCAGGGATCATCAGAACAAGTAGTTTTTGTTCATTTTGTTTACTCTTAAATCCCCAGCATTTAGAACATAAAAGGGGCTCAAAAAATATTTGTTGAAAAGCTTCCGGGCTGGCTGGTTAGCTCAGTTGGTTAGTGCGTGGTGTTAACACCAAGGTCAGGAGTTCAGATCCCCTTAAAAAAAAAAAAGAAAAGAAAAGCTTCCTTCTGTGAAGATTTATCAAGCATCTACTAACTGTCAGGCACTGTGCTGGACACCATGTTAGGATATGGAAAAACGTGGGTCTCAAATGGCAGTAAGCCGGCCTTGGCCCAGTCTGCCAGGGTGGCAATGAGGCACACGGAGGAAGCCTTGGAAGCTCTCACTTGGCCTCTGGACCTTTGGCAGTCCCGCTCCTGTTTGTGCATGACACATTCCCATCTCCCCGCAAAGCTGGAATTAGTGCAGTAGCCCGAGTTCTCAGCCCTAGGACTGATTGCCTGCTGGGAATAACATTTTTCCACTTGACACAAATTGTCAGAGGCTTCCCACATGATTTCCTCCAGGCCCTTGATCTGTGAGACTCCTGGGATTTTTCCACAGTGGAGCAAGTGACATCAATCACTAAAAGGCCACAGCAGACAAATCTTAGTGGTCAGGCCTAACGCACAGAATGAGCGTCTCTGTTTCAAGTCAAAACATGGCAGAGAATGTCGGCAGGGATGTGACCAGTGGGCCCTGCAGGCAGAAGCTAGAGCACAGCTCTGGGAATGGGCAGGGCCCTCCCCAGGGAAGGAGAGTTTGTGTCTTCCTGACTTCCCATCCATGTCTGAGCTTCCAAGAAATAAAGTCAGGGTGTCCTCAAAACGCAAGGCCAACATCATGCACTTAACCAAGAAAAGAAAGCTGGTGGTGTAGCCTCCAAATTCCCCACTCTGCTGGTGCTTGTCCTCATCAAAGAGGAACCAGTTAGAGCCCTGCGAGATACACCTGCTTTCAGGATCAAAAGAGGAGGGGCAGGAGACCTGATTTGTGTGAGGATGGGGGAAGTGCTCCAAACACCCCCAGTGGTTCCCCTTAACTGAAGCAATCCTGCACACATCCCTTCCCCAGACTGAGGAGCACACTGAAATCCAGAAGGACACATTCCTGGGTTGTTGGTTTTTTTTATTATTAATTAATTATTTTTTTATTATTGGCCACAAAACAAGTCTTAATACATTTAAAGACTAAGATCATAGGAAATATGTTTTCTGACCACAATAACAGAAGGAAATTTAGAAAATTCACAAATGTGTTGAAATTGAACAACACTCTCCTAAATAAACAATGGGTAAAAAGAACTATCACAGGGAAATTAGAGAGTACTTTGAGATAAAAATCAAAGTGCAACATATCAAAATTTATAGGATGCAGGGCTCATGCAGTGCCTAGAGGAAAATTTACACTTGTAAGTAAACATCTATATTAAACTGCTACATTCTTTTTTTTTGTTTTTAAGATGACTGGTAAGGGGATCTTCACCCTTGACTTGGTGTTGTCAGCACCACGCTCTCCCAAGTGAGCTAGCCAGCCATCCTTATATAGGGATCCGAACCCGTGGCCTTGGTGCTGTCAGCACCCCACTGTCCCAAGTGAGCCAGAGGCCTGCCCCACATTCTTTTTTAAGGTATTAATCTCTTTGTAAATTTCTTCCTTCATATCCTGGATTTTTTTTTTTCTTGTTTTATTGTGTTGTCTGAGTCTTCTTCTATCTCAGTGAGTTTCCTTAAGACTGTTACTTGGAATTCCTTTTCAGTCATTTCAAGGGTTTCCTGCTCTACAGAGTCTGGAATTTGGGAAATACTGTATTCCTTTGGTGATGTCATATATTCTTGGGTTTTTGTATTTCTAGTATCTCTACACTAATGTCTGGTCATCTGGTAGAGCAGTTGCTTCTTCTATTACTCTGGAGTGGGCTTTGAAGGAGAGAGACATCCTCTTCTTTTTCTGGTCTTCACTGGTGACGCGTCTGACAGGCTGCCTGAATGATTGCTATGGCTACTGCTGTGGTGTCCACTGCTTTTGTGGCAGCCATGGCTATAGTGGTGGCTGTGGTGGGCCACCCACTCAGAAGTGGTGTTTTTGGTGTGCTTCTGGGATGCTGCCCTCAGCTCCTGCCTTAGGATCCCAGGTGTGCTCTGATTCTTGCCTGTATCTGGGAGGAGGATGCTGACCCTCGGCTCCTGCCTTAGGACCCAAGCATGCTCTGTTTCTTGCCTGCATCCAGGTGGAGGGGGCTGGCTCTTGGCTCCTGCCTTAGGACCTCAGGTGTGCTCTGTTTCTTGCCTGCATCTGGGCAGAGGGGGATGACCCTCAGCTCCTGCCTTAGGACCTCAGGTGTGCTCTGTTTCTTGCCTGCATCTGGGCAGAGGGGGCTGACCCTCAGCTCCTGCCTTAGGACCTTAGATGTGCTCTGTTTCTTGCCTGCATCCAGGTGAAGGGGGCTGGTTCTTGGTTGCTGTCTAAGGACCCCAGCATGCTCTGTTTCTTGCCTACGTCTGGGCAGAGGTGGCTGGCCATTGGCTCCTCACACATCCTTGTTAATGGTAGTTATTTCCTGAGAACTGGATTGAAGGTGAAGGGACATTGTGTAGTGAAAAGGGACTTTCACGTTTTCACTTTATACATGCATACATATATGTGTGGAGTTTCACTACTGAAATTCAATGAGGAAAGAAGATGGTAGAGAATGCCTGCTGCCCATTGAATGGCATCACTCCTCTGCTTCACAAGACTTTCCCATTTATATTGCAACCATTATTCCTCATTAGACTGATACGTTCTTGAAAGCATCCAGAGCACACCCCCCATAGGAGTACAAAGTGCAGGTGGAGAGTCAAACCCCAGGGTTCTTCAGGTGGGATCTATGGGTATCAGGACAGCCAGGAATACCTTGACCTTGTGTTCAGAAATTTGTACTCCAGGCATAGTTAGCCTTTTCTGGGCAAGTGCACCATAATTTTAACTAGATACTCTGAAAGGTCTATGTGTCAGGTGAGTTCTCTGGGAAATAAAAACTGAGACAGAGTTTAAAGTACAAAAAGTATATTGGGAGGGGAGTTGTCACACCATGAGGTAGACCTGACCAAGTGTCTTCTAGCCTGACAGGGAGCTCCAGAGCAAAGGTTGCCTATACCCAGGAGTAGAAGGCTGGAAAAATATTGCTCCCACCCTACAATAAGAAAAAGCTTAAAAGAATTTTAAAATAATTACTTTTCCTGAACTCAGTAGGTCCCATGTTGTGCAGAAACAGGAAGGCTCTTGTCCCACTGCCTTTGTAAGTCATTGGTGCCACCTTGGAGAAAGTATGTCCTTGGCTACCTCCACCTTAAATCGGTCACCAGATGAGGCTTCTCTGAGAAGAGAGTGACCTCAGCTCAACAGCTGAGGCAGGTCCTGAAGGAGTTAGTAGAGGTTTTTAGCCAATAACGTTCTTCATAGCTGGGCAATGAGTCCTTTCTTGAAGGAGCATCCGAGAGGTGGTATCTGTGTCTGTCAGTCTACCTCGCATACCTCACAGATCCACTTTTCCATACACATTTGGGGAGCAGCCTCTTAAAGGCTCTGGAGGGCCTCTCTTCCTAAGGGGAAATTTGGAAGGGGGAGATAAGTGAAAGAAATAGGGCCTCCGTCCTTGCGGTTAGTCTTGGGGCCACAGCTGGCACTCATGGCCTCCTTCCTCTACTATCTGTTATAAATCCTTCTTGCTCTCAGCTACCACCTCTGCACGTCGTTGGAGTTCACCTGCTGATGTGACTCAAGCTCTTATTCCTGAAGATTTGAGCCCTTGGTACCACACCTTTCTCAGGCAGGTGAGAAAGGTATGGTACCTTTGTTCATTCTCAGTCATGACTGA
>NW_007734134.1:125007-147905 GCF_000696425.1 Galeopterus variegatus | reverse complement strand
CTCTGGAGGGCCTCTCTTCCTAAGGGGAAATTTGGAAGGGGGAGATAAGTGAAAGAAATAGGGCCTCCGTCCTTGCGGTTAGTCTTGGGGCCACAGCTGGCACTCATGGCCTCCTTCCTCTACTATCTGTTATAAATCCTTCTTGCTCTCAGCTACCACCTCTGCACGTCGTTGGAGTTCACCTGCTGATGTGACTCAAGCTCTTATTCCTGAAGATTTGAGCCCTTGGTACCACACCTTTCTCAGGCAGGTGAGAAAGGTATGGTACCTTTGTTCATTCTCAGTCATGACTGACCACAAGGAGAGTCAAGAGGCACCCACATGGGTCACCTGCACTACATGCATATGCCTCCCTGCCCCCACAGTGATCAGGGTCAGTTACCTCTGCCATGGAGGTGACTCCTCTCTTTGCCTGCTGGTCCCTGGACACAAGGAGCCCAAATGCCCAGTCAGCAGCCATAGATTTTTAGTTTAGCAGGACCTTTGCTTCTCTCCTGGTGAAAGCACACCCCTTTTGCAGAACCCAGTGATGTGGGGGACAGAATCCTCAAAGCTCCCTAGTGAGTCACTGGGACTGATAAGTGAAGCCACTTCTGCTTCCACTCATTAGTTCTCAGAGCCATCTGCTTTTCTTATTGTGGACACCACACCATATAAAGGTCTCTAATTCAATGCAGATATTTTGTCTCAGAGGATGGTGTCCCATCCTCACAGTACACTGCTTCTGAGCTTCAGTGACATCTTTGGCAGTCCATCCAACACTCTTTCAGGCTGACAGCTTCTTTTTTTTTTTTTTGACCAGTAAGGGGATCGCAACCCTCGGTATGGTGTCGTCTGCACCACGCTCAGCCAGTGAGCGCACCGGCCATCCCCATATAGGATCCGAACCCACAGCCTCTGCGCTACCAGTGCTGCACTCTCCCAAGTAAGCCACAGGGCCGGCCCTCAGGCTGACAGCTTCTAAGTGGTAAAGTATATATATTATCCAGTGGGTCCCCACTGTCAGAGACAAATGACCATCTGTTAGTCAGAACAATAGCAGTAGCCAGAGTATCAGTATTTTCACTCATTCCCCAAACTCTAATTCCCCATGAAGCTACAAAATGACAGCCAGGTAACGTGTGCATATACATTGGGCTGCATTACAAGAGAGGAATTCTGAATTTAGGGAACCCAATATTTTTATAATAGGCAGTAAGACCACCTGATCATTGCTCCAGAAGGAGACATCTTCATTATACTAAACAGTAAACAAACCTTGCATTTGCTCCAGGAGGAAATGCAATCTTTATCTCCCACGGCTGTTTACTATACAAATATCCTTGAAAAGATAATCTAGAACAAAAGCTGTCCATGCTTTTGTTCATAAGACTTGTAGAAAGATGAGAGACCCATGGGGAACTGTCTCTCAACATAACTCAGTAATCCCATTTTTAAGATTTATCCTTCAGATATAATTTCAATTGTGAGAAAAGATGAATGTACAGGGAAATGCATAAATATCATAACAGCAAAAGATCACAAACAACATAAATGACAATCAATAGAGAATTGATTAAATAAATTACAGTACAGCAAAACAATGGGACAGAATACAATGCAGCCATTAAAAAGAAAAAAAATCAGCTCCACTTATGTTCATATGCAACCATCTCCGTAATATATTAAGTAAAACACAAAACAAAAAAGCAAGACATAGAACAGGATGCATAGTAAACTATATTTATACACAAAAAANCAAAACAAAAAAGCAAGACATAGAACAGGATGCATAGTAAACTATATTTATACACAAAAAAAGAAGTGTTTTGTAGATATTTGCATATGCATAAAACATTTCTGAACAGACACTTTAAAAACTAATAATAGTAGTTGTCTCTGGGAGAAGATTTGAGTGGCAGAGAGACAGGGGTTGGAGAGAGGTTTATTTTATATTACAACCTTATTTGTACCTTTAAAAATGTTTAAAATATGCCTATGTTAACTATTCAAAAATGATCGATCATGTATTTTTAAGGAAAACTGGAATTTCAAACCTTCTGATGGTTCTTCATGTTGCTATGGGTGTGACATTAGAATTAACATTTTTGTTTAGGACATCACCTTGAAGCGCTGTTTTGATTGAAGAAAGTAAAATCCCGACTGTGGTCTAGGAGGAAACAATGAATATACATAATGAAGCAACATGAATTTTTGGTTTTTTAAATGAGAATTTCAAGTTTTCAGAAAGAGGAGGAAATGGAGGGACTTGTAGAGCTCTTGAAGTGAGAAAATAAAGAAGTGTTAGTTTGCGGTCATATAATCAGGTCATAATGGTAAAAACACTACTAGTTAACTATTTCTGTGACATACTGAAGCTGTCTAACATTCGGCTCTTTTTTTTTTTTAATGGTATAAATGGCTTTAATTGGTTGCAACAAGAAATGAAAGAGAGGAAAGGATATGACAGCTCCCACTTCTGTCACCACCCTCCAAAAGTAATATTCAGATTTAGGCTATTTCTTTCTCTGTGCTCTGCTATCATACATTCTATCGTACCCTCACTTTCGGTTAAAAACCCATTATATATAAACGAATTTGTGTTGACGGTTCTTTGTGGAATAAAAGAGAAAGAAGCTGTCTGGACTCCACTCTTAGAGAATCAAATTTATCAAGTGTGCCATTACTAACAGTGAGACACCCTGACACTATGAGTCACCTGGTCTGACACAATATGAAGGATACAGTATCACCTATTTTTGCCATGAACATTTCACCTGTATGTAATCGGTTTACAGAAAATACTGGGGAGAGACGAACAAGTTAAATAACCCCTCCTAGAGTAATCGGACATATCTAGAATATGGGGCATTTTACATGAAAACTGGCAGGCGTCTTTGAAAGGTTACTGCCATGGGAAAAAGTAGTATGGAGACTTCCCTGGCAAAAAAGAGATTAAAGAGACACAAAAACACACTGTAATGCATACTCTTTGATTGAGTCCTGTTTCAAAAAATATATAAAAGATGTTTTGGGAATGAGTGAAGAAATTTGAAGATGGGCTGAATCCTAGTGTAGTGGATTGAATTATGTCCCCCCAAATTTACTGAGGCTTGTGTCCCCCAAGATTTATGTATTACAAACTTGGCCCCCACTGTGACTGTTAAGAGGGTGGGAAATCCTATTATGGTAATTGAAAGGTGGGGCCTTGAAGAGATGATTAGATTATTGCACCTGGCTGTAGTGAATGGATTAAAAATGGTGGTCATGGGTGTGGTTTGGAGGGTTTTAAAAGGGGAGCATAGTCCGTCTCTCTCTCTGTTTCCACAGTCTTGCAGTGTGAGACCCCTGGGTCACTGTCGTCACCACCATATGGACTTTGGACTCCCCAGCCTCAAAAACTGTAAGCAATAAATTCCATTTTTCTTTATAAATCACCCAGTTCCAGGTATTTTGTTATAAGCAACAGAAATGGACTAATACACCTAGGAAATACTGAAGAATTATTGAAATTGTTTTGGATGAGAGAGTGGTTTTGCAGTGATGTAGGATAATGTCAATATTTTCAGATGCAGGTAGAGTATTAAGGAAGGAAGCATCATGTGTATAAATATTCTAAACGTATCTGGACGAAGCAGATATGGCAAAATGTTAACAATTATTAGATCTGAGGGTACATAAGAGATGATTTTATTATTCTTTCAACTTCTGAGTGTGTTTGAAATTTTCACAATGAATAGTTGGGGGTTGGACACCAAGCTTTGAGCAGGACAAGAGGCTCTAGAAGAAGCTAAGTACTATCTCAGGAATCTTTGGAACTTCCCAAAAATTCTGGGGTGAGCTCTTGAGCCATTCTTTTGAATATTTTTTAAAAGTGTGCCTGAGAAATACTTTATGCACTAATATTTTATTAAGTACCTACTCCATGCCCAGTACTCTGTTAGACCCTGAGTACATAGTAGTAAATAAAAATGCTTTCACTGCTAGCAGTTTGGGGAACATTTGGTTTCATGCAACTCCATAGCCCCCTCCCCTCTTCACTTAAGGAACCTCATTGGCATCAAGCAGTTTGTGCCAAGCCCCCCACCCAAGACAAACCATGGTTGAAGTAAACTGGTCAGGACAAATCCATTCCTCTTCCACATTGTTTGGTCTGGGGACAGGCAGGTGAGCAGGTCTGGCTAATGCAAGGTAAGAGAAAGTCTGTTGGGAGTGCCTGCATAGACTTTTCCTCCTTAATAACGGAGCAAACGGAGCAAACGATGTCAGGGAAAGTCCTTCTCCATTGTTCCTTTCCTTCCTGCTTGGACTCTATTATGCAAGTCATTATGCATCTGTCATTACCTGTGACGGGAGACACTGCCAACACACTAAAGATGGCAGAGTAGAAAGAAGGGAGTTCATAGGGCCAGAATCCAGCCCTGGAGACCTCGAGCTCCAGGTCAGGCTTCCCGTGTATGACAGGAACAAACCCACATGAACTCTTCTCATCAGGTGGTTTGTTATTACAGCTCATCAGGGCCTATCCTTCCAACCTGCAATTCCACAACCAGACACTCATCTTGAGGATATGGTTAAGTACTTGCTCAATGATTGGTCTATGATTATAAACAGCATGGGCGTCGTTCTTAACAGTAAAAATAAATTTAAAACCAACTTAGATATCCTATAATAGAATGTGGATTAAATAAATTATAATATAATTGTACAGGACAACACTAGTCAGCTATTAAATATAATACTGTAAAGAGCATGTAATAACCGTGGAAAGATGTTGGTGATGTGTTATTATGTGGGGAAAAAATTAGGTCATGAAACCGGATGTGTGTTATGGTTCCCTTTGTGTAGAACACACATGTATACACACAGAGATGGAAAGAGACAAAGAAAAGATATATGCCCTAATATAATAATATATTAATTCCAGAGTAAGTTCATAGTAGTTTGGAATCCTTCTACCTTACTTTGACCCAGTTAGAGCTGCATATTCCTACATTTAAACTGTATATTTAAATAAACAATGATAGCCAGTGATTGGAAAGGCAGAGAAACAGAATAATTATATAATAATTACATATTATTATATATACCCCTTATCCCAGAGGGATACATTCCAAGACCCTCAGTGGATGCCTGAAATTATACATAGTACTGAACACCCTGTATATATTATTTTTCCTATACATACCTACCTTTGATAAAGTTTAATTTATAAAGTAGGCGCAGTAAGAGATTAAAAACAATAACCAATAATGAAGTACAATAATTATAACAATATACTGTAATAAAATTATGTGAATGTGTCTGTCCCCAAAACATCGTACTGGACTGTACTCTCTCTTGCTCTTGCGATGTGAGATGATAAAACGTCCACGCGATGAGATGAAGTCAGGTGAGTGACGTAGCATTAGGCCACTACTGACCTCTGAGGATAAGTTGGAAGGAGGATCATCTGCTTCGGGTGATCCTGGGTCATCGAGCCATGGTGATGTCTGTGGTTGAATGTCAGGAGCAGGCGATGTCAACGGGAAGCGCCCACAGCGTGGCTACGCGGGACAAAGAGATGACTCACGTCCCGGGCAGGACAGCACAGGACGGTGAGACAGTTCATCACGCTGCTCAGAGTGGCCCACAATGTAAAACTTATAAATTGTTTATTTCTGGAATTTTCCATTTAATATATTTGGGTCAAGATTGCGGGTAACTGAAACTGGTAAACAAAACTGCAGATAAGGGGACTCCTGTACCGAAGTTCTAATAGCAATTATACACAGATAATGGGACTATGGACATTTCTCAAACATTTACTGCCACCTGTTTGAGTTTTCTACTTTTTCTGCAATGAACATATGCTTCTTTCCTTGTATTTTCCACAGATCCTAGAATAGCGCTGGACCACAGTAGCTATTTGACTAATCCAGAGTTAATGGGATGGGGTCACTAGGGAAGACCACTTATGCCTTTTTGCTTTCAGTTTATTTGCAACATATTGGATGGTTTGGGAGTGAGATACCCCACTCTCAAACGACTTAAACTCATCCTAAGCTTTAGTTCTCAGGAAGCAATGACTATTCCTCACCCAGAGTTTCAATGTACACAGCATGATTTCTAGAAGTCTGGATTGTGGAATCCCATTCCTCTCTACCCAAACCACACCTGTCCCATGCCTGCTCTGCCCACCTGCCACCTTGATGCTGGGATGTGTTGGGGTGTATGCGGCAGCAGGTTCGGGAGAAACAGAAGGGTAGGAGTGTTGAGCTGCCAAGCTGATGGGACAGGAAAAGAGATAGATAAAGAATATAGTCTCGTGCTCTTGTTGGGTGCAAAAAAAAAAGGAGAATACAATCTCCAAGCTATGCCCCATTTAATAGCTGCTAAGGGCCATGTCATGCCTCTTCCTTCATTCCAAGAGTGATGATTTAGCACCCATCATATGCCAGGGATTAGACTTGGAAGCGGGAATATTAAGATGAATGAACTGTGATACCTGTTCTTAATGAGCTCACTGCCTAGCAGCAGAGAGATTTACAAATAAGTAATTGAAATTCAGTACTTTCAATGCAAGGATAAACTAATGTACAATGAATAATAGAGGCAGAAAAGAGGGAAAAATTTATTATTTGGTGAGACTGAATCAGAAAAGTTTAACAGAGAGGGTGATATGTGAACTGAGTCTGAAAGTGGGAGTAGGAGTTTGCAAGGGGGAGAAGCACTCCGCGCAGAGGAACACAGAGGCACCAGATCCGCTGTCGCACCTTCTGCAGGAACCAGAAGCAGCGGTGCTCCTAGCACATTTGGTACTTAGGGCAGATCATTTTTGACAAACTTATTTTTAGTGACAATCATGCAATTAAATGAATAAAAACAAAGGCCAGAGTAATAATGCAGAACATAGCATTTTCTTTTTATTGAACTTTGTGTGTATAATCATATATATATATATATATATATATATATATATAAATAACCCATAAATTTTAATAAAATCAAAGCCTTTGCAAAAGTCACAGTGTAGGCAACACTAAATCATACCATGAACACTTAATTTCTTGATTTATCCTTTAGCTATAAAAAAAACAATAATGTAAAAGAGATTTTCATTTTAAAGATATCAAATTCAGTAAAATATTTCACATACGAGCTAAAATTTGTTCTTGCCAAACAAATATACTATATTTCCCAGTTCACGCAGTTTCACTGGTTTAAATTTTAAACACTAATTTAACAATTCCAAGTGGTGGCATAGGATGACCAAGTGAAATAATTCAAGTTCTGTTTCTCTGCCTTTCCAATCATTGGCTATTGTTGTTTATTTAAGTCTATAGTTTAAATGTAGGAATACGTAGCTCTAACTGGGTCAAAGTAAACTAGAAGGATTCCGAACTATTATGAACTTACTCTTGAAACAAGGGCATGTAGCTAAGTCCACATGTATTGGATGGAGGCTGACTGTATACCTGGGAGTTTTCCAAATTAACTTGCATGTATAAAACAATATTTCTGAACAAGCAAGTAATAAAAATCTGCTCATTTGAAACCTCCAGACATCATTAAAACTCAGCCATCACCACAGTGTTGTTTAGAACTTATACTAACAAAATATTTTTTATAGACAGCATATTAATTGCTGACATTATTTAGAACTGCCAGCACATGGTGATAATAAAAAGTAGACCAAATTTTAACCTGTCTTATTATTGTTTTTGAAATCCTCTACAGCCAGCATACCTGATTTTGCCTGTTCCCAGGGCCGATGGTGCCCTCGGCTCCAATCTTGACATGCAGCTCATGTTAAGTATTTCATTAGAGCTGAAACTTCAGATGAGATCGGAGCCAAGATGGAGGGTATTGGTGAGAGATGAGGACAGGAAGATATAACCCAGGCAAAAACAACTTGGGAAGAATTCATATTGTATTCTGCCAAGAGATAAATCATTCTGGCAGATAGAAAACAAAGATCCTGCAACCCCACCTCTGTGTTCTTTACAGAAAAGTTCAGCAGAGCCTCCCAGCCACACGGAAGGCTCAAAGCCCTTCCACGCTCATCAGTATCTCTCCGGTATGTGACAAACAGCGGATACAGTCACAGAGGCTGGAGCAAAACAACCCAGCTGGCTGCCCCCAAGATCGATCCACACAGAGCTTTCCTGACACCTGCTCCTTTGGCTACTTTATCATTTTTCCTTCATTGTTTGGCATTTTTTTCTGCCCCCTTTTCTTACCAAATGTAATCTGTGCCTTAAATGTAGTCTGTGCCTCTACCTGCAAAAACATGCAATTCTTGGAGCTATTTCAGGGACCTGGTTTTACATAGCAGCCTTTCCACCTTGTAAGAGTAAGAGGAATGTAATGCTTCCCAGCTCAAGGAATACCCTACTTCAACACTTTCAACACTCTATGACATTACTGTGACGCACAGTCATGTGTTTGCCCTTTACAACACATTGTTATGACTGTCATCTGTAGCAACTTGCTGCTGGGGCTTCCTTAGGGAACCTGAGAACGTCTGTGACACAGGGAGGAATCAAAGGAAGTACACTTTGCTTTAGAGAAAAGCCAAAGGTGACAGGTGATAGGCGTAGAACATTGGGATGCTTCCTACGAGATGCATTTATGATTACTCTCCATAGTGGCCACTGCAGGGAGACGGGCGAGCACAGACAACTGCAAAAAGAAAAGTCAAATCACATTCCCCTGTTCATAGGATCTTCCCCATAACAGAGAAAGAGCTGTGCATTTTCCTTCTCTATCAGGGCTCTCTAAGAAGGGGCCTAATATGACAGGACAGGCAAGTCGGGCAAGCTTGTGCTTCCACTCTGACTCTGTTATTTACTAACTGTGAAGGGTTAGGCAGAAAACGTAACTTTTTTTGAATCTTAATTGCAACATCTGTTTTTAAGAAGATGAAATTAAATGATGTAATGAATCTTAAAAGTCTCAGCCCAGAGACGGGACATTTCACTCCATTCTGGTCTGTTGGCTAGAACCCACTGTCATCTGTCATTTCTCATTTTCCACTTATCGAAGCCATGAACTTTTTCAAATTTGACCCACTTATGTGATGTTTAAATTAATAAAACGTTTAACATTTAAACCACCATTGTGTTCTTTGAATAAACTCTTCTTGGTCGTGCTGGGATATTGCTAGATTGTACCATGTGTTCATACTTTTATTAGAATTTGTACTTCTCTATTTATGAAGAAAACCAATCTATACTTTTATATCTTTTTTCTTTTTTTTTTCTTTTTGCATTTAGGTTTCTGCTACTTTTGTAAATAAATCGATGTATTGCCCCACAATATACAACATATTTGTCAGTCTTGTAAGATTATAGCAATCCATAGGTCCTAAAAGACACTAGGCTGGATTTAAAGAAAAAAAAATGAGATAATGAACAAATAGCTATTGAAAAACAAATTTTTTACTTTATAAGGCCCTTCATATGCTCGATTTTATCAACATACACTGGACCAGCCATGGGAGGTCTAAGCTCCACCTTTGCTCTGTTTCTCTGTTATCCTGGGCATGTCATGATGTCATATCACCTTGAACATCTTTTTTATCCATTAAAAAAGGTACCGCGTAAATGTGATATCCAAAATCCCTTCCAACAGTCTGAGATTTTTTTCTGAATTACAAAGATGACTTTTTAAATTCAGAAGCCAAGAAGATCACATTAAAAACCAAGATACTTTTTTTAAAAAATTTTGGGCTTTGGTTTCCTACCTGAAAGGAAGATAGGTGTGGAAAAATCACAAGTATGTTCACTTGTATAAATAATTGAATTAGTGCACTTCTCTGTCCCCTCTCAGTAGGTAGATAAAGTGGTGTGACAATCGTCATTAAACTGCATCACGAGGGATGGGTGGGGTTAATCAGTTGTGATCATTCATCAGAGCAGACTCTAAAGCAAGTGACCTTCAGCCCTGTTCTCTGACTGGAATTACATGGTCTCTCATTTCCTGATATTTAATCATACCAAAGGGAATGATTTGAAAGTTGGTTTCTCTTATCAAGACAGAACAACTCTGATAAGTGACAACTCCATTTCCTCTGTGACTTGCCACCATCATGTATGACAAATCCCACACCCAACCTTTGAGCAGAGCTGTCCTTTAAGGCAGAACTGTTATCCTGCTGGGTCAAGCTGTCACCCACAGATACATCAATCAGTGCATCCAAAGAAAATAAAAGGGAGTTTTCCTTAATCTATCTGTTATTGCATGCAGTAAACAATCTGAAAATCCAGATTAGCACAATTCTGTTTAAACAGGGATTCTTCACTTAAAGAAATGATGTGCTTTAAAAAACAAGTCAGTTTCCCCAAAATGTTTGGATCAACACTCAACATATTTTAAGGATGCATTTCAAACAATTGAAGAATATGCATTGACCGCTATCTACAAGTAAGGAGGAAGGAAAATAATCTTTATCAAGTCCCTTAAGTGTCCAGAGACTGAGCTAGATGCTTTATCTGTGTACATATGTACTAGATATAAAGCTTACTTTAGCCCATCAGTCTAGGTGGGTGTGAATCATCATGTTATTTCCTTAAAGTCAACTCTGAGTCTCCATTCCACTTTGATAAGGAAAAGTCCAACTCTGGAGCCTTCTTCCTATGCAACACCTCTTCAAGGTTACGAAAAGGTGCACAGAGCAAAATGTCATCTCCTTATTCACACACACACAGCCCACTGAAGTCTGGCTCCTTGAGGCTTCCATGCCAAGCTTGATGGTAGCTTCAGATGTCAGGGACCAGCCTCCACAGTGCACCACACAGCCATTTTCCTCAGTGGTTTTCCCACCTTCCTGGATGTTGCCAGGGAGAGAATAGAATCCCGTTATTCCTGGGACCCATAGATTATGTCCCCTTCCTAATCCTGAGTACTTGTCTTCCTCTCAAAGGCAATGACTTCTCTCCACTGCCTATGGCTTAATCCTCTCAAGAAGCCAAGACGTCCAGAACTCAAACCCAGGAAGGAATCTGGAAGGAATCTAAAAATCAAGTCTAGGAAGGAATCAAATCCAGTTGCACAGACAACTCCTGACTCCCACTCTGCATCACAAGACTCATTTTGCTCAAGCAAGGGCTTCTGTACAGCAGTTAATAAGAAAACAGCATGAAAAGGTGCTTTGAAATGTGATGTTTAGTTTCCTTGTAGTTTCAGAGCTGTTCTGGCCCCAGGAGAGTATTGGTGAGTTGCTTTCTGGAAAAGCCACGTTTGACTTTCCAAGGTAGCACACCCCAATAAATGTTTCCTATGCTCAGAAAAATGGCACTGCTGGGCAGCGTTGGGGAAGACTTCTCCATAAAACTGAACTTGAGCTGAGCTCACCATGGCTCTAGAATCTACTACTTATTCAATAAATATAAGTATTTACTGAGCACCTACTATGTGCCAGGCACAATGTCAAATGGCAGAGGAAGTGAGATGAATAAGACAGTCTCACTTTGAAGAGCCCTCAGTCTTGTGGGCAAACGCAGGGATATTCATTCTGTGGTTTGAATGCACTAGTGGAGGCATTAAAGGATGTGAAAGAGCAATAAGGACTGGATCCTGCCCTGAGTGGCTTACATCCCACCCGAACAGACAAACGAGGCACATGAAACAACAAACCAGGAAGTGACAAGCCATGGGTACTGCCTCCAACCACAGTGGGAATGCTGGAAATGTAGAAAATGTTTAACAGTGATCCTAATAATTAGCCTCGGTGAGACTCGGGTTTTACATTTCTCTCTCTTCACTTAAAAAAAAAGTATCAGTGAATATTATGAACAGGCACTGTGCTAGGCTCTGGGACTGTAGGCATAGAAAAGTCCAAATGCATGCCTTAAATGCTCAGTGAGGAGTGAAGGAGGCCGAGGAACAGAGCTACAGCATGTGGAGAAAGTGCTGTCATTGACATGTGTCCAGCTGTCATCTTGCCTGGCAACTGGGGACAGTTTCGGAAAGGAAGTGCTGTCTCTGCTGAGCATTAATGGATGGAAGTTAGCCCAGCAAACAAAGGTGGGAGTAGGGGATTCTAAGGCAGGGGAACACCAGTAGCCTATAAAATTGGGTAAATCCTTGGGAAGCCAAGGTTGAGCAATTCCTGTTTACAAAGCAGAAGTAGTGAAATGAAGAGGAGAGGAGCTTGGGCTGGTTGGTTAGCTCAGTCAGTTAGAGCTCAGCCTTGGTAACACCAAGGTCACAGGTTCGGATCCCCATACCAGCCAGCAGCAAAAAAAAGAGAGAGAGAGAAAGAAGCTTGAGGCCAGTACAGGCATACCTCGGTTTACTGTGCTTCTCAGTTATTGGGTTTTTACAAATTGAAGGCTCGTGGCAACGCAGCACCAAGCAAGTCTATCAGTGCCATTTTTCTGACAGCACATGCTCATGTGATGTCTCTGTCACATTTTGATAATTCTTACAATATTTCAAACTTTTTTACTATTATTACATCTTTTATGGTGGACTGAGATCAGTGATCTTTGACGTTACTATTGTAATTGTTTGGGGGCACCACGAACCGCACCTATATAAGGCAACAAACTTAATAGATAAATGTTGTTGTGTGTGCTCTGACTGCTCCAGTGACCAGACAGTCCCCATCTCTCTCCCTCTCCTCCAGCCTTTCTATTTCCTGAGACACAATATTGAAATTAAGCCAATGAATAACCCTACAGTGGCCTCTAAGTGTTCAAGTGAAAGGAAAATTTGTGTGTTTCTCTTTTTTTTTTTTTCTTGGCAGTTGGCCAGTACAGCCTTGACCTTGGTGTTAAAACACCACACTCTAACCAATGTCTCTCACTTTAAATCAAAACCTAGAAATGATTAAGCTCAGTGAGGAAGGCACGTCAAAAGCCAAGATAGGCCAAAAGCTGGGCCTCTTGCACCAAACAGATCGGTTGTGTGTGCAAAGGAAAAGTTCTTGAAGGAAACTAAAAGTCCACTAAACATATGAATGATAAGAAAGCAAACCAGCCTTACTGCCGATATGGAGTAAGTTCTAGTGGTCTGGATAGAAGATCAACCCAGCCACAACATTCCCTTAAGCCAGAGCCTGACCCAGAGCAAGGCCCTGACCCTCTTCTATTGTGTGGAGGCTGAGAGAGGTGAGGAAGCTGCAGAAGAAAAGTCTGAAGCCAGCAGAGGTCAGTTCGTGAGGTTTAAGGAGAGAAGCGTCTCCATGATGTACAAGCGCACGGTGAGGCAGTGAGTGCTGATGCAGAAACTGCAGCAGGTTACCCAGGAGATCCAGCTGAGATCACTGATGACGGTGTCCACACTACACAGCAGATTTTCAATACAGATGAACAGGCTTCTACTGGAAGAAGATGCCGCCTTGGACTGTTGTAGCTAGAGAGAAGTCAGTACCTGGCTTCAATGCTTCAAAGGACAGGCTGGGGGCCGGCCCGGTGGCGACTGCTACAGTGCACCACTTGGGAGCGCGGCGGCACTCCCGCCGAGGGTTCGGATCCCACATACAGACTGGCCGCTCATTGGCTGGGTGGGGTGCGGGCGTGACACCGAGGGTTGCGATCCCGTTGCCAGTCACGAAAAAAGACAAAAAAAAAAAAAAAAAAAAAAGGACAGGCTGACTCTCTTGTTACGGGCTAATGCAGCTAGTGACTTTCAGTGGAAGCCAGTGTCATTTACCATTCCAAAAATTCTAGGGCCCTAAAGAATTTTGCTAAATCTACTCTGCCTGTGCTCTATAAATGGAACAAGGCCTGGAAGACAGCACATCTGTTTACAGCATGGTTTACCGACTATGTAAATCCCACCTTGGTCATCTGACTCATACCTGCCTATAAATCCTAGTCAGGGTGAACAGGAGCAAAGGTGTAGATACATGAGTATAAATCTTTTCTACCTCTGAGTAAAGGCAAAAGCAAGAGCTTATTAATCTACAGCAGCAACACAATATTTTAAGCCCACTGTTGAGACCGACTACTCAGAAAAAGAGATTCTGCCCAAAGTATTACTGCTCATTGACAATGCACCTGATTACCCACAAGCTCTGATAAACTCTACTGCTGGTGAAGATGCTGTGAACATAGTTGAAATGACAACAAAGGATTTAGAATATTATATAAACTTAGCTGGCAAAGCAACAGCAGGGTTTGAGGGAATTAACTCTGATTTTGAAAGAAATTCTACTGTGGGTAAAATGCTATCAAACAGCTTTGCATGCTGCAGAGAAATTGTTTGTGAAAGGAAGAGTCAATCAATGCAGCAAACTACATTGTTATCTTATTGTAAGAAATTGCCATGGCCACCCCTGCCTTCAGCAACCACCACCCTGACCAGTTAGCAGCCACCAATGTCAAGGAAAGACCCTCCACCAGCAAGAAGATTAAGACTCTCTGAAGGCTCAGATGATCATTAGAATTTTGGGTCATAAATATTTTTAAAGCATGTACATTGTTTTTTAGACATAATGCTACTGCACACTTAATAGACCACAGTATAGTGTAAACATAACTTTTATATGCTCTGGGAAACCAAAATATTTGTGTGACTTGCTTTATTGTGTGATTTGCTTAACTGCAGTGGTCTGGAACTGAATACGCAATACCTCAGAGGTATGCCTGTAAATTATTACCCTTTATCTGTCTTAACAGACAGGAAGTAGCAATATATCCCTGTGAAAGATCAATCCTGGGGAGAGGCTCAAGTTCACTTCCAATAGCTCATGACTCATGGTGCATTGACTCAGCTATGCCACCTCCAAGAGGCACTTTAGGACACTGTGGTGACCCAGCATGTGCCAGTGAGTCTCTCTCTTTCCTGATAAATGCCACCCTCCTTGGTCAACTGACTCACACCTGTCTTCACCTGCCTAAACATTCTGGTCAGGAGTCACAGGGGCAGGAGTATAGATGCATGAGTATAAATCCTGTATACGTTTCAGTAAAGGCAAGAGCAAGAGCTGGTTCGTCCCTAGCAGCAACACGACCATCACTGAAAACAGCAAGTACCAGTTCTGAAAATTACATGCAGGTCGCCTCCCTGTGGGTCATCGACTGACGTGTCTCCCCAAGGAGTGTGAGCCATGAATGCTCAGCTAACCACAGCACTATCAAGAACATTGTTTTCAGTCCCACAAAAGGGCACTGGGAAAATAGAATTTCAAAGTCATTTGTCAAGCTAAATAGGAGGTGCTATCGTTTGAATGTCCCCCCAAGCTCACACTGGAGCTTGACCACCATTGTAACAGTGTTAAGAGGGTGGAAAATCTGACTATGGTATTTGAAAGGTGAGGCCTTTGGAAAGTGATTGGATCATGAGGACAGAGTCCTCATGAATAGATTAATCCACTCATGGATTAAGGCGTAAATGGATTAATGGGTTATCAGGGGGTAGACTGGGAGCTTTGTAAGAAGAACAAGTGAGCATGTAGAAAAAACGCTTTTGCTCAGCCCTGACCACGTGATACCCTGTGTTGTCACAGGACCTGCCAAGAGTCCCCACCCAGAAGAGGACTCTCACCAGATGTGCTCCCGTGGACCTTGGGCCTCCCAGCCTCTAAACTGTAAGAAATAAATTTCATTTTCTTATAAATAACCCAGTTTCAGGTATTCTGTTACCAGCAACAAAAAAAACAGACTAATACAGGAGGTAATAGATATAATTTGGGTCCTTTTGCTATAACAGAGAAAGAAATAAAATCAGTATGCTTCAGCACAGGTCTTAGGCTATGTGGCAAATACATAGACAAAGGAAACATGTCCTCAAGGAGCTTAGAATCAAGTGGGAAAAAATAAGACATTGTACAAATTGTCTGAAGAATGTATATTAGCCCATTTCTGTTGCTTATAACAAAATAGGCAGAACTGGATAATTTATAAAGAAAATGAAATTTAGTGCTTACAGTTTTGGAGGCAGCCAAGTCCAAAGTCCAGGGAACACATATGGTGAAGGTCTTGGTGGTGACAGTGACCAAGGCATCTCACATGGCAAATATGGTAGAGCAGAGAGAGAACAGAGATCAACCTCCTCATTCGCTCTCCTTTTAAAGCGCTCAGAACCACACCCCTGACCACCATTACTAATCTATTCACTACAGCATGGGCCTACAATCTAATCACCTCTTCAAGTCTCCACCTTTCAATTACCATAATAGGATTTCCCACCCTCTGAACAGTCACAGTGGGGGCCAAGTTTCTAATACATAAAACTTGGGGTAAACAATTCAAGCTTCAGTGAGTTTGGGGGGGACATAATTCAATCCACTACATTCCACCCCAGCCCCCCAAAAACTCATGTTGTTTTCACATGCAAATACATTCATTTCATTACCAAAGTCTTAACTTGTTTCAACTCAAAAGTCCAACGTTCAAAGTCCCATCTGTGAATTAAAAACAAGTTATCTATTTCCAAGATACAATGGTGGGACAAACATAAGGTATATATTCCCATTCCAAAAGAGAGAAATAGGACCAAAAAAAAGGTGTAGCAGGTCCCAAACAAGTCTGAAACCCAGCCAGGCAGGCATTAAAGATCATGTACCTTGACTCCATGTTTGACCTCCTCTGCATGCTAGTGCAGGGGATGGGTCCCCAAGTCCTCGGGCAGCTCTGCTCCTATGGCTTTCCTGGTCTCAGGCCACACTTCAGCTCTCCCAGGCTGGGGTTCCACTCTGCTAGCTCCACTGGTCTGGGGTCTCCATAGTGGTCCTGCTCCCACAGCTCCACTAGGCATCATGCTGATGGGGTTTCTCTGCTGCTACTCTGACCCCACATTTCCACTTAGCATTACTTTGGCAAAGGCTGTCTGTGGTGACTCCACCCCTGAGACAGATCTCTTCCTGGGCCCCCAGGCTTTTCCATACATCCTTCAAAATCAGGGTGGAGGCTCCTAAGCCTTCACAGCTCTGGCATTCTGTGAGCCTGCAGACCTAACACCACATGGGTGCCACCAAGGCTTCCAGCTTATATCTTCAGCCACACCTGGGGCCAAGTTACCCACAGCTGGAGCAGCCAAAGCAGCTGGGGTGCCGGTGCTTGAATTAGCTTCCTGAGGTTGCCCTGGGCAGTGAGCCCCTAAAGGACACCTGAGGCCTGTTGCCCAAGGCCATTTTGTCTCCCTAGGTCTTTGGGCCTGGGTCTTTGAGAAAGGTTGGCCCCAGAGGCTTCTGTAATACCTTCAGGGCCTTTTCCCCCTCCTCTTGATAATCCCTTTCTTTTGTATTAATCTTCTTAGTACCATTGCATTTTTCTTCTGAGAATGCTCTCTGCTTCTCTACCACATGGCCATGCTGCAAATTTTCCAAATCTCTACACTCTGCTTCCCTTTTAAATTCTGGCTTTATGTCATGCCTTTGCCACTATAACTCAGTGTATGCTGTTACAAGTAGCCATGCAGGTTCCTGAATGGTTTGCTGCTTACAAATTTCTTCCATCAAATCCTCTGGTTCACCACTTCCACAAAGTCCTAGGGCATGGACACAACGCAGCCAAGTTCCTTGCCAGTTCACAGCAAAAGTGATCTTTGCCCCAGTTCCCAATAAGTCCCTTTTCATTTACAGCAAAGATCTTCTCAGAATGTTTTTTATCATCCATATTTCTATTAGCATTCTAGTCACCACCATTTAACCAGTCTCTAAATAGTTCCAAACTTTCCCTGGTTTTCTTGTCTTCTAAACTCCCACCAGCAGCTAGGCTTTTTCTAGCCTCCTCCTCCAAATTCCTCCTGCCTCTCATCAATACTCAGTTCCAAAGCTGCTTCCACATTTTCAAGTATTTCTTATAAGCAACACCCCACTTCTCTCGTACCAATTTTCTGTATTAGTCCATTTCTGTTGCTTATAACAAAATGCACAGAACCAGGTAATGTATAAAAAAATGAAATTTATTGCTTACAGTTTTGGAAGCTAAGTCCAAAGTCCAGGGAACACTATGGTGAGGGTCTTGGTGGTGGCATTTGTGACCCAGGGGCCTCACATAGTGAATATGGTAGAGCAGAGAGAGCAGAGACACTAACCTCCTCATTCATTCTCTTTTTAAAGCCCCCAGAACCACACCCTTGACCACCATTATAAATCCATTCACAATGGCATGGTCCTATGCTCTAATCACTTCTTCAAGGCTCCACTTTTCAACTACCATAATAGGATTTCTCACCTTCTTAACAGTCACAGTTGGGGCCAAGTGTCTAATACATAAAATCTGGTGGACACAATTTAAGCTTCCGTGAGTTTGGAGGGACATAATTCAATCCACTACACAATGGTTGGTGCAGCACAGTAAGCTCTTAAAAATGATCGGCATCCCTTGCAGCCACCAAAATCTGCATTATTTTTGGCACCAGCAGATTCAGGACATCTTCAGGGAGCACCTGCTTTGTGGTGTGTTAGATAAATTCATCTGGAAGACCACATTAAGTCATTCAGGAACATTCACAACTGTAGTGCTCCTGACCACCTGCCTGAGATTGGGTCCTGTCCTTTTAGAATGCCCCTGAAGATGAAGAATGCACTGAACAGCAGAGCGAGTGGACTCACATCTTCTCCAATCTCCCACCTCCCCTCCTTCAGCCAGCTTCCATGGGCATTACCCAATTTTTTTTTTTTTTTTAAAGATGACCGGTAAGGGGATCTCAACCCTTGGCTTGGTGTTGTCAGCACCACGCTCAGCTAGTGAGCAAACCGGCCATCCCTATATAGGATCCGAACCCGTGGCCTTGGTGTTATCAGCACCGCACTCTACCAAGTGAGCCACGGGCCGGCCTAGCATTACCCAATTTTAAGAGGCATGTCAGTCTGCAAATCTAATGTATATGTTTGTTCATCCACATTTTTGAGAGATGAACAGACTAATGCTCCTCGGAAGCTGACATCAGGGGAGACAAAAACAAGAGCATTAGAGAAAATTTTAGCCTCTGATACCTACAGTTATAGCAAACAGTAAACAGCATAACCCTAGCCAGATAAACACAAAACCTCACACTAACGACCTGTCTACCCCAGTTGCTCTTACCTAATGCTTTACTTCTGGCTTTTAACAAAAAATTGCAAGGCTTGATGAAAGGCAAAAAAAAAAANGATTTCCCACCCTCTGAACAGTCACAGTGGGGGCCAAGTTTCTAATACATAAAACTTGGGGTAAACAATTCAAGCTTCAGTGAGTTTGGGGGGGACATAATTCAATCCACTACATTCCACCCCAGCCCCCCAAAAACTCATGTTGTTTTCACATGCAAATACATTCATTTCATTACCAAAGTCTTAACTTGTTTCAACTCAAAAGTCCAACGTTCAAAGTCCCATCTGTGAATTAAAAACAAGTTATCTATTTCCAAGATACAATGGTGGGACAAACATAAGGTATATATTCCCATTCCAAAAGAGAGAAATAGGACCAAAAAAAAGGTGTAGCAGGTCCCAAACAAGTCTGAAACCCAGCCAGGCAGGCATTAAAGATCATGTACCTTGACTCCATGTTTGACCTCCTCTGCATGCTAGTGCAGGGGATGGGTCCCCAAGTCCTCGGGCAGCTCTGCTCCTATGGCTTTCCTGGTCTCAGGCCACACTTCAGCTCTCCCAGGCTGGGGTTCCACTCTGCTAGCTCCACTGGTCTGGGGTCTCCATAGTGGTCCTGCTCCCACAGCTCCACTAGGCATCATGCTGATGGGGTTTCTCTGCTGCAACTCTGACCCCACATTTCCACTTAGCATTACTTTGGCAAAGGCTGTCTGTGGTGACTCCACCCCTGAGACAGATCTCTTCCTGGGCCCCCAGGCTTTTCCATACATCCTTCAAAATCAGGGTGGAGGCTCCTAAGCCTTCACAGCTCTGGCATTCTGTGAGCCTGCAGACCTAACACCACATGGGTGCCACCAAGGCTTCCAGCTTATATCTTCAGCCACACCTGGGGCCAAGTTACCCACAGCTGGAGCAGCCAAAGCAGCTGGGGTGCCGGTGCTTGAATTAGCTTCCTGAGGTTGCCCTGGGCAGTGAGCCCCTAAAGGACACCTGAGGCCTGTTGCCCAAGGCCATTTTGTCTCCCTAGGTCTTTGGGCCTGGGTCTTTGAGAAAGGTTGGCCCCAGAGGCTTCTGTAATACCTTCAGGGCCTTTTCCCCCTCCTCTTGATAATCCCTTTCTTTTGTATTAATCTTCTTAGTACCATTGCATTTTTCTTCTGAGAATGCTCTCTGCTTCTCTACCACATGGCCATGCTGCAAATTTTCCAAATCTCTACACTCTGCTTCCCTTTTAAATTCTGGCTTTATGTCATGCCTTTGCCACTATAACTCAGTGTATGCTGTTACAAGTAGCCATGCAGGTTCCTGAATGGTTTGCTGCTTACAAATTTCTTCCATCAAATCCTCTGGTTCACCACTTCCACAAAGTCCTAGGGCATGGACACAACGCAGCCAAGTTCCTTGCCAGTTCACAGCAAAAGTGATCTTTGCCCCAGTTCCCAATAAGTCCCTTTTCATTTACAGCAAAGATCTTCTCAGAATGTTTTTTATCATCCATATTTCTATTAGCATTCTAGTCACCACCATTTAACCAGTCTCTAAATAGTTCCAAACTTTCCCTGGTTTTCTTGTCTTCTAAACTCCCACCAGCAGCTAGGCTTTTTCTAGCCTCCTCCTCCAAATTCCTCCTGCCTCTCATCAATACTCAGTTCCAAAGCTGCTTCCACATTTTCAAGTATTTCTTATAAGCAACACCCCACTTCTCTCGTACCAATTTTCTGTATTAGTCCATTTCTGTTGCTTATAACAAAATGCACAGAACCAGGTAATGTATAAAAAAATGAAATTTATTGCTTACAGTTTTGGAAGCTAAGTCCAAAGTCCAGGGAACACTATGGTGAGGGTCTTGGTGGTGGCATTTGTGACCCAGGGGCCTCACATAGTGAATATGGTAGAGCAGAGAGAGCAGAGACACTAACCTCCTCATTCATTCTCTTTTTAAAGCCCCCAGAACCACACCCTTGACCACCATTATAAATCCATTCACAATGGCATGGTCCTATGCTCTAATCACTTCTTCAAGGCTCCACTTTTCAACTACCATAATAGGATTTCTCACCTTCTTAACAGTCACAGTTGGGGCCAAGTGTCTAATACATAAAATCTGGTGGACACAATTTAAGCTTCCGTGAGTTTGGAGGGACATAATTCAATCCACTACACAATGGTTGGTGCAGCACAGTAAGCTCTTAAAAATGATCGGCATCCCTTGCAGCCACCAAAATCTGCATTATTTTTGGCACCAGCAGATTCAGGACATCTTCAGGGAGCACCTGCTTTGTGGTGTGTTAGATAAATTCATCTGGAAGACCACATTAAGTCATTCAGGAACATTCACAACTGTAGTGCTCCTGACCACCTGCCTGAGATTGGGTCCTGTCCTTTTAGAATGCCCCTGAAGATGAAGAATGCACTGAACAGCAGAGCGAGTGGACTCACATCTTCTCCAATCTCCCACCTCCCCTCCTTCAGCCAGCTTCCATGGGCATTACCCAATTTTTTTTTTTTTTTTTTTTTAAAGATGACCGGTAAGGGGATCTCAACCCTTGGCTTGGTGTTGTCAGCACCACGCTCAGCTAGTGAGCAAACCGGCCATCCCTATATAGGATCCGAACCCGTGGCCTTGGTGTTATCAGCACCGCACTCTACCAAGTGAGCCACGGGCCGGCCTAGCATTACCCAATTTTTTTTTTTTTTTAAAGATGACCGGTAAGGGGATCTCAACCCTTGGCTTGGTGTTGTCAGCACCACGCTCAGCTAGTGAGCAAACCGGCCATCCCTATATAGGATCCGAACCCGTGGCCTTGGTGTTATCAGCACCGCACTCTACCAAGTGAGCCACGGGCCGGCCTAGCATTACCCAATTTTAAGAGGCATGTCAGTCTGCAAATCTAATGTATATGTTTGTTCATCCACATTTTTGAGAGATGAACAGACTAATGCTCCTCGGAAGCTGACATCAGGGGAGACAAAAACAAGAGCATTAGAGAAAATTTTAGCCTCTGATACCTACAGTTATAGCAAACAGTAAACAGCATAACCCTAGCCAGATAAACACAAAACCTCACACTAACGACCTGTCTACCCCAGTTGCTCTTACCTAATGCTTTACTTCTGGCTTTTAACAAAAAATTGCAAGGCTTGATGAAAGGCAAAAAAAAAAAAAAATCCAAAGAGACAAAGCAGACATCATAACCAGACTCAGAGATGGCAGAGATTTTGGAATTATCAGGCCAGAAATTTTAAATAACTATGGCTAAATCTAAAAATGTTGAACTCACAGAAGTGCAGAGTAGAATGGTGGCTACCAGAGGCTGGAGGGTGGGGTGGATGGGAAAAGGGGAGGTGTTGATCAATAGGTACAAGGTTATAGTCAGAGAGGAGGTATAAGTTCTGGTGTGCTATTGCACAGTAGGGCAACTATAGTTAATAATAATGTATATTTCAAAATAGCTAGAAGAGAGAATTTTTAATGTTCTCACCACAAAGAAATGATAAATGTTTGAGGTGATGGATATGCCAGTTACCCTCATTGACCATTACACATTGTATTCATGTGCTGAAACATCACATTGTACCCCAAAAATATGCACAATTATTTTTGTCAATTAAAAATAAAATAAAACTTTAAAAATATCATTAATATGCTGAAGGCTCTAATGGAAAAGGTGGGCAACATGGAAAAACAGACAGACGATATAAACAGAGAAATGGAAACTCTAAAAAAGGATCAAAAGGGAATACTAGAAATCAAAAACATGAACAGAAATGAAGAATGCCATTGATGGGCTCATCAGTAGACTGGACATGGCTGCAGAAAGAATCAGTGAGCTTGAAGAGGTGTCAATAGTAACTTCTAAAACTGAAATGCAAAAAAAAAGAAAAAAGAATGGAGAAAAATGGAGCAGAATATCCAAGAACTGTGAGACAATTATAAATAGTGCAATAT
>NW_007734134.1:121485-124369 GCF_000696425.1 Galeopterus variegatus | reverse complement strand
AAGAGAGGAGAGAGAATGGAATTATATAAAATGTTCAATTACAACCAGACAAGGCAGAAAAGGAGTAAGAGGGTGGGGTGGGAACAAAGAACAAGGGCAATGAGGCAATGAATAGAATGCAGTTACAAATATGGTAGATTTTAAATCAACTACAACAATAATCATTTTAAATGTGAATGGTCTAAATACACCAATTAAAAGACAAAGACTATCAGAGTGGATTTTTTAAAATTTTTGATCTATTTGTTGTCTATAAGAAACTCACATTAAATAGGGAATGGTTAAGAGATGAATGGATAAAGAAAATGTGGTCTACACATACAATGGAGTACTACTAGGCCTTAAAAAAGGAAGGAAATTTGGTACAACCTGGATGAACCTTGAGGACATTGTGCTAAGCGAAATGAGCTAGTCACACAAAGGCCAATACTGCATGATCCCAATTATATGAGGTATCTAAAATATTCAAATTCATAGAATCAAAGTGGAATGGTGGTTGCCAAAGGTGGCAGGAAGGGAAAGTGGGAAGTTACGAATCAGTATGCATGAAATTTCAAGCAAGCAAAATTAATAAGCTCTAGAGATCTGCAGTACAACATTGTATCTAAAGTCAATAATAATGTATTGTACACAAAAAATTTTTAAGGGGGTAGATTTCATGTTAAGTGTTCTTACCACATTTTTTTCTAAATAAAAAAATAGGTAAAGAAATTGGAAGATGTGCATTGCTAGTGGGAATATAAAATGATGTAGCTGCTGTAGAAAACAGTTTGGCAGTTCCCAAAAAATGTAAATGTTAAGTTCCCTTATGTTCGAGGAATTCTACTTCTAGATTATACACAAAAGAACTGAAGGCAGGAACTCAAACAGATACTTGTAAAGCAACATTCATAGCAGCATTATTCACCATAGTAAAAAGGTAAAAACAATCCAAATGTCCTTCAGTGGATGAATGGATAAACAAAATGTGGTATATACATACACAGAAATATTATTCAACCTTAAAAATAGAATGAAATTCTGAGACACACTATAACATGAATGAACCTTGAAAACATGCTAAGTGAAATAAACCAGAGACAAAAGGACCAATATTGTATAATTCCACTTACATGAGGTACCTAGAATAGGCAAACTCATACAAACAGAAAATAGAATAGAGACTACCAGGGGCTGGTGAAGGAGCGGAAACGGGGAATTATTGTTAAATAGGTACACAGTTTCTGTTTCCAAGTTCTGGAAATAGATAGTGGTGATAATTTCATAATATTGTGAATGTACTTAATGCCACACACACACAAAATGGTTAAAATTATCTGTATATTTTACCACAATAAAAAAATTGCAACTAAAAGGATGAAGAAAGACATTCCATGCTATACTAATTGAAAGGAAGCTGGAGTAGCTATATCAATATCAGACAAAGCAGGCACCAGAGCAAAGAAAATTATAAAGGATAAAAAGGAGCATCATATAATGATAAAGGGTTCAATTCTCCAAGAAAACATGACAATGCTTAAGGTGCATATGCCCAATATCAGAGCATCAAAATACATGAGGCGAAAACTGATAGAACTGCAAGAAGACATAGTGGATCTACTATAATAGTTGAAGACATCAACACCCCTCTATCAAAAATGGACAGATCCAGCAAGTAGAGAATCAGTAAGGACATAGGTGAACGGAACAGCACCATCAGTCAACAGGATCCAATTGAAATTTATGAATAATTCATCCAACAACAGCAGAATACACATTCTCAAGCTCACATAGAACGGTAATCATGATCAAGATAGACCATTTTCTGGGTCATAAAACACACCTTAACAAATTTAAAAGAAAAGATGCCTTTCGATGGCACAGTAGTATTCCGCTGTGTATATATACCACATTTTACTTTTCCAGTCATCTGTCAGTGGACATTTAGGTTGGTTCCAACTTGGCTGTTGTAAATAGAGCTGCGATGAACATGGGAGTGCAGGTATCCCTTTGACATTATGATTTCCATTCCTTTCAGTACACACCCAGCAGTGGGATTGCTGGATCACATGGCAGTTCTATCTGTAGTTGTCTGAGGAACCTCCACACTGTTTTCCATAGCAGCTGCACTAATTTACAGTCCCACCAACAGTGTAAGAGGGTTCACCTTGCTCTGTATCCTTGCCAAGCATTTGTTATTCTCTGTCTTTCTGATAATAGCCAATCTAACTGGGGTGAGATGATATCTCAACATGGTTTTGATTTGCATATCCCTGATGCTATACTGAGCATTTTTTCATATACTTGTTGACCATTTTGTATACCTTCCTTTAAGAAATGTCTGTTTAGCTCCTTTGCCCATTTTTTAATTGGGTTACTTGGTTTTTTATTGTTAAGTTGTTTGAGTTCCTTGTATACTCTGGATATTAAACCCTTATGAGATGTATGGTTTGAAAATATTTTCTCCCATTCTGTAGCTTGTTTTTTACCCTGTTAATTGTTTGTTTTGATGTACAGAAGCTTTTTAGTTTGATATAATCCCGTTCGTTTATTTTTTCTTTTGTTGCCTGTGCTTTGGGGTCATATTCATAAAGGCTTTGCCCAGCTTAATTGTTTGTTTTGATGTACAGAAGCTTTTTAGTTTGATATAATCCCATTCGTTTATTTTTTCTTTTGTTGCCTGTGCTTTGGGGTCATATTCATAAAGGCTTTGCCCAGTTCTACTTCCTGCAGCATTTCTGCTATGTTTTCTTCTAGGAGTTTTATAGTTTCATGCCTCCAAAATTATAAGAAATAAATTTTATTTTCTTATAAATTAAAAAAAATACAAAGTCTAAGCTAGAAATTTTTTTTTTTTTTTTGTCTTTTTTGTGACCGGTAAGGGGATCACAACCCTTGGCTTGGT
>NW_007734134.1:119861-120923 GCF_000696425.1 Galeopterus variegatus | reverse complement strand
AAAAATAAACAAATAGAATTACATGAAATTAAACAGTTTCTGCACAATTAAGAAAACAATCAACAAAATGAAAAGGTAATTAATGTAATGGATAAAAATATTTGCGAACCAAATATCTGATAAAAAGACAATATCCCAAATATACAAAAAACACCTACAACTTTATAGCAAGAAAACCAATAATCTAATAAAAAGAAGTATGAAAAGGACCTGAATAGACATTTCTCAAAAGAAAACATACAAATGGTCAGCAAGTATATGAAAAGGTGTTCAACATCACTAATCATCAGGGAAATGTAAATAAAACCTTAATGAGATAGCTCAAAAAAAAAAAATTTAAAAATGAAAAGAAAAGAGGTCATACATAGTATACTCAGGCCACAATGAAATCAAACTATAAATCAATAACAGAAAGATAGCTAGAAAATACCAAAATAATTGGAGATTAAACAACACACTTCTAAATAACACATGGGCCAAACAAAAAGTCTCAAGAAAACTTTTTAAATGTTTTGAAAAAAATGAAAATACAACTTATCAAAATTTGTAGAACGCAGTGAACAGTGCTTAGAGAGAAATTTATAGCATTGAACAGATATGTTAAGAAGGAAGAAAGACCTAACCTAATCTTCCACCTTAGGAAACTAGAAAAAGAAGAACAAATTAAACCCAAAGTAATCAGAAGAAAAGAAATAATAAAAACCAGAGCAAAAATCAATGAAGTTGAAAACAGGAAACAACAGATAAAATCAATAAAACCAAAAGGTAGTTCTTTGAAAAGATCAGTAAAATCGATAAATTCCTAGCCAGGCTAACCAAGAAAAAAAGAGGACAAAAATTACTAATATAAAAAAATGAAATGGGGGACATCACTACAAATCCCACGAACATTAAAAGGATAATACAGGACTATTATGAACAGCTCTATACTCACAAATGTAGTAACTTAAATGAAACAGAATAATTCCTTAAAACACACAATCTACCAAAAATCGCACAAAGAAAAATAGATTATTTGAATAGGCCTATATCTATTAAAGAAATTGAATCAATAATTCATAA
>NW_007734134.1:116959-118068 GCF_000696425.1 Galeopterus variegatus | reverse complement strand
GTAAACACTTGGTTATTTTAGGGTTCACTTTCTCCCCTCCCATTCCCACCTTCTTGGAAGTGATGTCAGGCTCCAGGGCATATATGTTACCTCGTCATCGGAGAAAGAGAGACGTCTGGTCTAGCGCTGCCTTGGTCTTTGCTGGTCTTTCCTGAAGTGTGGCATGGCCCATCAAACAACCCAGCTAAGCCTCAAGGCCACCAAGCCTGCTGCTACTGCCACAGTCTCCACTGACCTCCAGGAGACAGGCCTGTGAATAATGCACCCTTCTGAACAACACAAAGCCTCCTCCAGCCCCAGCCTTCTGTAATACAGCCTCTGCACCCATTCAGGAGATTCTGCATCCTCTCCTGCACTGAGTCTGCCTCAGTCTACCTGCCTGCACCACTCCCCAGGCCACAGCGGCTCCACAGCTCCATGGCCACACTGGAAATGTGGCATCTCAGACAGACTGGCCATCTCCTGAACCACAGCCCAGAAACTGAGGCACAAACTTCTTCTGCTCTGGAATCCCTTGAATTCACCAAGGACCGTGGTTCTATCACAATCAGAACACCAATTTTAAAACTGAGGTGTGGCACCCTGCCAGTAGAAGCTGGGAACAGTCAAGAATGTCTTAGGTGTAGCATTTGAGGGCCAGTGGATGGGCTTTTATTATCCTCCCTCTTGAGAGTCTGACCCAAAGAGAAGGAGCAGGGACCTGAGCCTGCATCTGGTCACCACCCGTTCTTCCCAGTACACTCAGCTGTTCCTGGTCTCTCTCTCTCCAGCAGGAAAACTGAGTTTACATCACCAGGTACTCATCCTCACTGTGATCATTTACGTGATAAACTTCATGCTCTGAGTCCTACAGGCTTTATTCTCTGGGCTCAAAACAACTTACTATTTTAATTTCCTTGGATTTCAAAGTCACAGATTTGTTTTAAAATCTACTTAGAAATTTGGTGGTCTTGGCTCTCTCTCAGCCTTCCCATGAGAGCAATGCATGCTCCAGCCTCGAAGGTCTAGTTCCAGAAGGAGGGTCTTGGAGTGCAATGCCAAGAAATCAAGGTCAATAAAAGAAACTTTAGTTAATATCTCAAAGTTTGCTTTGCTACAATTTTTTTTTT
>NW_007734134.1:114946-116758 GCF_000696425.1 Galeopterus variegatus | reverse complement strand
AGGTCAATAAAAGAAACTTTAGTTAATATCTCAAAGTTTGCTTTGCTACAATTTTTTTTTTTAACGAATAGAAAAGAACACCCTGATTCAACAGCTCTTCACTCAGGCCGACTTTGTCTAACTGGAGGGTGGGGGAAGCCAGCGGAACATACATCAGTTAGGAGAAGTTGAACCTGTTCGAAACCTCAGAGAGCTGCCTGCCCTCCATGGAAGCTACTGCCCTTGGTGCCTCAGCGTGTTGTCCTCTTCCTCTACTCGTGCCAGATTCTTAGCTGAGCTCATCGTTGCTCAGAATCAAAACTACATTTCGAGCTTCCCGTGCGCGTCTAGAGCAAAATGTTTCTGCAACGCCCTACAAGGAACTCTACGTCTCTTCATGAGTCAGAGGAAGTGATGTCGGCTGCTGTAACAAACCTAAACTTCAGGGAATTTCACTCATGAAAAGTTTAAGTCTTGCTCATGTAATGTCCAACCGGGTGCTCCCGACCTCCCTTGTTTTCCATCCAGGGACATTGACTTATTCTGCCTTGCAGCTCTGTGCCCCCCAAGAGTCTTGGGTTCCTCTCTACTCAGTGAGCAGTTGGAGACAGGAGCGAGACCATGCGTAGGGGGGTTCTCCAGATGGGGCTAGGAGCGATGCAGACACGTCCCGCTGGCTGGTACTCGGTGCTGCGGTCACATCTCAATGCAAAGAAAGCAAGAGAAGGTGATGGCGTGACCTGACTGTGCGTCCAGGAAGACGAGAGACACGAGAATACCAGTGAGCCCTGACAGCGCTGCCACGTTCCCCTCTGCTGTCATCGCAGACTTCCTCCAAGACGCCGTGCACCCGCCCACCTTCCACTGAAGTCAAGCTGGCAAACACTTGTTGAGTGCTTTCCATATGCTTGAGACCACACAGGTTTTCTAGAGACACACCATGAACCAGACCCAATGTTGCCATCAAGGTGCTATCAATCCAGAGGGGGAAGACAGGAGGTCTACAAATCAGAATAAAATAATGTAGCAAGTACTACAGAGAGCATACCAAAGGGCTATGTCTCCACAGAGGAAAAAAAAACAGTGAATCAATCCTGTCTGGTGGCAGTAAGGAAGTTATCAAGGAGAAAGTGCCACTAGAGCTGGGTCTTGTTTAATGAGTAGAATGTCTGCAAAGAAGCGCATTTTAGGTAGAAGGTGCAGCCGAGCAGAGATACCACTGCATGAAGGTTACCAGTCAGGTGTGGCTACAACATGATGTGGACAGGTGGAAAAGCTCTGGAATACTTCGTCTCCCACATCTGTCTCACCATGTCTGTCTAGATATCCTACCCATCTGCAAAGCCCAGGTTCCTCCAAGGAGCATTCCTTAACAACCTTTCCTGCACACACCACATCCTGCCAGGGTCAGGCACAAAGTCTGATTAATCTTTAGAAATCCAACAGAGCATAGCCCAGTGCCCCCACCCCCTTTGAAGGACCTGGAAAAGCCAAAGTCAATAACTCTAGCTTCATTTATGTAATGGTAAATGTCACTGGTCTTTGTCAAACAGCAGGAAATTTTATTCACCTCCTGCTGCCCCTGTAGCTAGTTAATGGTTAGTTTCTAATTGCTGCCTCATGCTGTCTGGCGGGAGGTTTGTATGACTCAGGGCTCTCCTGATATCCCACCAGGTCACTGGAGAGACACTTGCTTGAATGTGACCCCAGGCTCACAGGACATGGACACAGCAGGCAGGAGGAAGAAGAGCCTCTCCTGCTCCAGGTGCTCGTACTCCAACCAAGGTTCTGGGAAAAGGAACCAAGGATACTAGCTGCTTAGCCCAATGAATT
>NW_007734134.1:112706-113401 GCF_000696425.1 Galeopterus variegatus | reverse complement strand
TGATTGAGTCAGGCCCAGAGGCCTCATCTGCCTGAGTCTAGAACCTGTGATTTTAACCACCCTGTTGTGCTGTCTCCTTGCATGGCTCCTATATGTCTATTCATTCACTAAAGAAAAATTTATTGATCATCTGTGTGCAAACATTATGTTAAGTACTAGAGGATAAAAATGTGTATAAAACACAGTCTACCCTTAGCAAACCTTTGGTCTAGTAGTCAGTATCAGTTATGGCTTCAAAATTACTCTTCAGGTAACAATTTTATTCATAATAGCCCAAAACTGGAAACAACCCAAATGTCCTTCAGAGGATAAATGATTAAAAGATAAACTGTGGCATACCCATATCATGGAATACTACTCCCCAATTTTAAAAATGAACTATTGATACATGCAAAAACTTAGATGGATCTCAAAAGTATTAGGCCAAGTGGAAAACTCCACTGAAAGGATACATACTGTATTATTCCATTTATGTAACATTCTCTAAATGACAAAATTATCAAGATGGAAACAGATTAGTGGTTGCAGGGGCTGGGGTCGGGGGGAGGGGGTATGTGGCTATAAAGGGGTCACACACGGGAGCCTTATGGAGCTGGAGCATTTCCATCTCTGTATCTTGATTTTGGTGGTGGTTATAAGAATCTGCATGTGATAAAACTTGCATAGAAATACACACACACACACACACACACACA
>NW_007734134.1:100299-111451 GCF_000696425.1 Galeopterus variegatus | reverse complement strand
ATAAGAATCTGCATGTGATAAAACTTGCATAGAAATACACACACACACACACACACACACACAAATACATATAAAATAGGAAATCTAGATAAGTTCTGTGGACTAATCCAGTATCAATATACTGGTAGTGGTTTTGTACTATAGATATGTAAGATGTCACACAGAGGAAGCTGGGGGAAGGGGACAAGGACCTCCCTGTATATATTTTTTGCAACTTTCTTGAAATACTTGAAAATTATTTCAAATTTTTAAAATGTGATTACTGTGCACATTTTCTCCTTTATTGAAGACAATTTAACCCTACCAGGAGGCACAACGTCTCAGCTGTCACGCTAAGGCCATTGCCCTGCGAAAGCAAAGATTTCGAGGTACTTGGCAGAACTCCAACTGGGGTTGTCATAGCTGATGGTTGAATAATGTCAACAGTTAACCTGTCACTCCTGCCAGTAATCAAACAACAGTGTCCCAGACAGAGATTATGTTTGCTTCTTTTTGCTGAAGCGTGGTCCTTTTATTACATAGATCCACAAACAAGCACTTTGCACTTTTATACATGTTCTAAATTATGACTGTGAATGAAAATAAGAGTAAACAACTCCTTCCATTCCTAGGACATGTTTCCTTTTGAAGAATTATCCCATTTGTTATATTTCTTATGTAACACGCCACCCATGAACCAGATTCAAGGGCCAAAACCCCACAAAATAAAGGTAGCATTTGGCAGATAATCCACTTTAAGCAACCAAAGCTTTCTCTCCAGTCAGCAGAAGCTTTGGTTCTGTTTTTACTGAAATCCTCTAATTCCCTAACAGGCTTTCTCTCAATGCACCCTACTTTATCAAATACAAGGTGCCATGAATCATAAAACATATCCCAATTTCTGAGATATTCATGTGTGAAAAAAGTGTGTCTCAGAACCTGCGGGCTACTGTGAAAGTGTCCAGATCAAGAAAACATAGCCTGTGCATTTATTTGAAGGACAGGGTCATCCCTTCTGCCAAAAAGAAAATGTTTCATTTCTGGTGACACAATCCATCCATTCAGAACACCAGATCCACACAAAGGTTTCCTTTTTGCACAATAAAAACCTGTGTGGGAACAGGGAGATTGTGTGGTCGTTTGCACTTGCTAGATAAGCTCAGGACGAAATTCCTGGAGCCCAGTGCCTGGGTGACCACGGCATGTGAGCAGAGCCCCGCCAATCCGGGCCCTGAGTCAGAGACAGATGACCTGTCACAAGGATCGGGGCTCCAGGAAGGGCTCAGCTGAGTCACACACAGGCTTGAGGGCAGCTTTGCTGAGGGAACTTGCTCACAGTCCCTTCTCAATTCGCCTCTTTGGCTGAGTCACGGACAGGCTGTGTAGAGAAATCTTCAGGAGCAGCAGTGACACTCTGGTGCATAGGACTGAGAAGGGAACAACTTCCAGAAGCCAAGTAGGCCCCATTGCCATGATAACAAACAGGGCCCGGGAAGAAGAGGGTGGCTGTGACTAGCAGCCCCCGGCACAAGGTCCCGAACACCCAAACTGAAGGGTTGGTGGGCCTAGCTCAGGAGCTGCAGGCATCGTCTCAGAAAGGAATCAATCCAGAATCACCAAATCACAGACCTCAAAGGCCCTGAGACATCATCTAGGCCAGGAATGGGTAGAATTCAGGAATATGTAAACTTGCATGAAAAAACAAAAAAANATAAGAATCTGCATGTGATAAAACTTGCATAGAAATACACACACACACACACACACACACAAATACATATAAAATAGGAAATCTAGATAAGTTCTGTGGACTAATCCAGTATCAATATACTGGTAGTGGTTTTGTACTATAGATATGTAAGATGTCACACAGAGGAAACTGGGGGAAGGGGACAAGGACCTCCCTGTATATATTTTTTGCAACTTTCTTGAAATACTTGAAAATTATTTCAAATTTTTTAAATGTGATTACTGTGCACATTTTCTCCTTTATCGAAGACAATTTAACCCTACCAGGAGGCACAACGTCTCAGCTGTCACGCTAAGGCCAATGCCCTGCGAAAGCAAAGATTTCGAGGTACTTGGCAGAACTCCAACTGGGGTTATCATAGCTGATGGTTGAATAATGTCAACAGTTAACCTGTCACTCCTGCCAGTAATCAAACGACAGTGTCCTAGTAGCACCTATATGAGGGTACTTCAAAAAGTTCATGGAAAAATAGAATTACACAGTAATACAAATCTTGTCATAAATTTTTGAAGACCCCTGGTACAGTAGTCCCCCTTGTCCACAGGGGATATGATCCAAGACCCATAGTGGATGCCTGAAGCTGTGGATAATATTAAACCCTATATATAATATGTTTTTTCCTATACATATATACCTATGATGAAGTTTAATTTATAAATTAAGCACAGTAACAGATTAACAGCAATAACTAATAATAAAAGAATAATAACACTATAATGTAATATAAGTGATATGAACGTGGTCTCTCTCTCAAAATATCTTGGGTTCTTTTGCATTTTTCCCAGTTTTTATTTAATAATTATTAGTGACACTCTGGTGCATAGGACTGAGAAGGGAACAACTTCCAGAAGCCAAGTAGGCCCCATTGCCATGATAACAAACAGGGCCCGGGAAGAAGAGGGTGGCTGTGACTAGCAGCCCCCGGCACAAGGTCCCGAACACCCAAACTGAAGGGTTGGTGGGCCTAGCTCAGGAGCTGCAGGCATCGTCTCAGAAAGGAATCAATCCAGAATCACCAAATCACAGACCTCAAAGGCCCTGAGACATCATCTAGGCCAGGAATGGGTAGAATTCAGGAATATGTAAACTTGCATGAAAAAACAAAAAAAATCTTTGCTACCACTAACCAATAGCCAATATCCCACATTTTAATTATGAAGTAGGCAACATCTGTGCCTGTCTCCAGTAAAAATCATAAGCTGCTCAAGTCACCTTACGGTTGTGGCAGATATCTTAAAATATCATTCATCCTTCATCTCCACTTTGAAATTAATGGTGGTTGTTAGACTTGCCACTGTATCTTGCTATTCAATGTATTGTTAAAGTAGCACCTATATGAGGGTACTTCAAAAAGTTCATGGAAAAATAGAATTACACAGTAATACAAATCTTGTCATAAATTTTTGAAGACCCCTGGTACAGTAGTCCCCCTTGTCCACAGGGGATATGATCCAAGACCCATAGTGGATGCCTGAAGCTGTGGATAATATTAAACCCTATATATAATATGTTTTTTCCTATACATATATACCTATGATGAAGTTTAATTTATAAATTAAGCACAGTAACAGATTAACAGCAATAACTAATAATAAAAGAATAATAACACTATAATGTAATATAAGTGATATGAACGTGGTCTCTCTCTCAAAATATCTTGGGTTCTTTTGCATTTTTCCCAGTTTTTATTTAATAATTATTAGTGACACTCTGGTGCATAGGACTGAGAAGGGAACAACTTCCAGAAGCCAAGTAGGCCCCATTGCCATGATAACAAACAGGGCCCGGGAAGAAGAGGGTGGCTGTGACTAGCAGCCCCCGGCACAAGGTCCCGAACACCCAAACTGAAGGGTTGGTGGGCCTAGCTCAGGAGCTGCAGGCATCGTCTCAGAAAGGAATCAATCCAGAATCACCAAATCACAGACCTCAAAGGCCCTGAGACATCATCTAGGCCAGGAATGGGTAGAATTCAGGAATATGTAAACTTGCATGAAAAAACAAAAAAAATCTTTGCTACCACTAACCAATAGCCAATATCCCACATTTTAATTATGAAGTAGGCAGCATCTGTGCCTGTCTCCAGTAAAAATCATAAGCTGCTCAAGTCACCTTACGGTTGTGGCAGATATCTTAAAATATCATTCATCCTTCATCTCCACTTTGAAATTAATGGTGGTTGTTAGACTTGCCACTGTATCTTGCTATTCAATGTATTGTTAAAGTAGCACCTATATGAGGGTACTTCAAAAAGTTCATGGAAAAATAGAATTACACAGTAATACAAATCTTGTCATAAATTTTTGAAGACCCCTGGTACAGTAGTCCCCCTTGTCCACAGGGGATATGATCCAAGACCCATAGTGGATGCCTGAAGCTGTGGATAATATTAAACCCTATATATAATATGTTTTTTCCTATACATATATACCTATGATGAAGTTTAATTTATAAATTAAGCACAGTAACGGATTAACAGCAATAACTAATAATAAAAGAATAATAACACTATAATGTAATATAAGTGATATGAACGTGGTCTCTCTCTCAAAATATCTTGGGTTCTTTTGCATTTTTCCCAGTTTTTATTTAATAATTATTAGTGACACTCTGGTGCATAGGACTGAGAAGGGAACAACTTCCAGAAGCCAAGTAGGCCCCATTGCCATGATAACAAACAGGGCCCGGGAAGAAGAGGGTGGCTGTGACTAGCAGCCCCCGGCACAAGGTCCCGAACACCCAAACTGAAGGGTTGGTGGGCCTAGCTCAGGAGCTGCAGGCATCGTCTCAGAAAGGAATCAATCCAGAATCACCAAATCACAGACCTCAAAGGCCCTGAGACATCATCTAGGCCAGGAATGGGTAGAATTCAGGAATATGTAAACTTGCATGAAAAAACAAAAAAATCTTTGCTACCACTAACCAATAGCCAATATCCCACATTTTAATTATGAAGTAGGCAACATCTGTGCCTGTCTCCAGTAAAAATCATAAGCTGCTCAAGTCACCTTACGGTTGTGGCAGATATCTTAAAATATCATTCATCCTTCATCTCCACTTTGAAATTAATGGTGGTTGTTAGACTTGCCACTGTATCTTGCTATTCAATGTATTGTTAAAGTAGCACCTATATGAGGGTACTTCAAAAAGTTCATGGAAAAATAGAATTACACAGTAATACAAATCTTGTCATAAATTTTTGAAGACCCCTGGTACAGTAGTCCCCCTTGTCCACAGGGGATATGATCCAAGACCCATAGTGGATGCCTGAAGCTGTGGATAATATTAAACCCTATATATAATATGTTTTTTCCTATACATATATACCTATGATGAAGTTTAATTTATAAATTAAGCACAGTAACGGATTAACAGCAATAACTAATAATAAAAGAATAATAACACTATAATGTAATATAAGTGATATGAACGTGGTCTCTCTCTCAAAATATCTTGGGTTCTTTTGCATTTTTCCCAGTTTTTATTTAATAATTATTAGTTTTTTGACTTTTTAAAATTAGTTATGAATATTCATGAGATACAAAGCTGATTGTCACCCCTTGTATCCACAATGTGAGGGCCAGATGCATACTGGCAGCAGATCCCTCTCTCTCAAAATATCTTATCGCATGTTCCATACCCACCCTTCTTGTTAACCGCGGGTGACTGAAACCACAGAAAGCAAACCCACGATACGCGGCTAATGTATTACTATAGAAGTTCTTCCCTTCATAATCCAAAGTATTTTATTTTACATGTTTCAACATTATTCTGAGAAAGGTCCAAAGTCAACCATAGGCCAGCAGAGATGTCCATGCATGAAGAAGCTTAAGAACATTACGTAGGTGTGTCACACTGCTGGAACAAGGTCCCACAGACTGGGAGGCCTCAAAAACAGACAGTCATTGTCTCACAGTCTGGAAGGTAGAAGGAAGGGTCTGTTCCAGCCTCCTCCCGTGGCTTGTCATAGGCTGTCTTCTCCCTGTGTCTCTACATGACATCTTCCCTGCATGTGTGTCTCTGTCCACATTGCCTCTTTTTATAAGGACACCAGTCACACTAGATTAGGGTCCAACTCAAGGACCTCATGTTAACTTGATTACCTCTGTAAAGACCCTATCCTCAAATAAGGCCCCACTCTGACATGCTGGGGGTTAGGACTCCAACTGATCTTTTTGCGGGGACACAGTTCAGCCCAACTTCCTTATGAGGACCCTTAAGCCCAGAGTGACTGACAGACTTGCTAATAGAACAGGAGGTTCCTGATGCCTGGTTCAGGGTTTGAAGTGCTTTATAAGCTGTAAAAGCCACATGACTGTAGGTTACATGGCAGCCTGGACCCGTGGAGAGTGGGGAGCCACCTCTCCACATACAGCCATCTCAGGAGCCTGGGTGACCAGGTGGGAATGCAAGGCTCTCCACCGCAGGTGACCCGCTCTTTGTCTCCAGAAGCGGAGTGGGGAAAACTTTAGGTGTCATTTTTTCACTTTGTTTGGCAGCTGTTTCCTGTCTCATCTCCAATGGTTACAGCAGTTACGATGACATGTACCACATATGTGAGGTGGCAGGCAATGGGCACAGCAAGTCATTGGTGGTCACCACAAAAATGCTGCAATCTCAACCTCACTGCTTAGAAGACGCTTGAACACTTCACAAAAATGGGAAATATTTTCTCACCTGTTATTTTCCTCTGAGAATCTCTCTGACAAACCTCAGCCTTAGGTCTGCTGTCCAAATCTGAAATCCCATCTCCTCCATCTGACCCTATTCTCCAGAAGGCTGAAATGGAGTCCTCCCACGTAGCCGCTGGCACGCACAGACCCAGGGTCTGAAACGAGCCCGACAGGAACCAGTCGAAACAGAGAGTGGCTGCGGCCCAGATGGACCTGTTCCTATTTTAACACATCAGCCAGTGTCGATAAATCTGATGTGTCCTTCAAGGTTTAACTAAAAACCCAGCACCCCAATGTCCTAATGGGACAATCATAATGATCACCTCCACTGGCAGCCTGGAGCCAAGGAAGGCACAGGGGAGACTATTACCTGCAAGTCCTAAAGTGACAAGATTTATTATCTCTGAACGCCCACCATTCACCATGCCAGACTGGTCGCAGTGTCCCTGTGCTGTGACCTCAGGGCCTGTGACTTCATAACAGACAAAAGACAAGCACAGTGGTCAGGACGCACAGATTTATTACTTCACTTCTGTCTTCCCTGCTAGATCATGACCAATACGAGGGTGGGGGCTGTTGTCCATTTCGCCTCCCCCACCCACCCCCCGTGCATTCTCAGTGCTGAGCACCGATTCCCACACATGGGAGAAACAGGTCAACATCTCCTAAGTAAGTAAGCATCTCCCCCCAACTTCCATACCCACCCCTCTGATAGCCTGTCGCCCTTTTCCAACACTTCCTTTTAAGGGTGCCCTAGTTCCCTTGAATTCAGCTTTAAAAATCTAGACACATGCCCAAGGTGCGGGAGCAGAAGGCACACAGCAACCTGCCGTACAGACCCCCACAGCCCCCGAGAGAAGGCCCTGCGGCTGCTCAGGGGAACAGTAGTCCCACTACCTTCACTGAAAGTAGACGCTCTACCAAAGGTCGTAGCACACGGCCTTGTCTGTTCTGCACAGTGACCTCATCTTAGAGACTCATGGGCTCGGGAGACCCCGAGAGAAGGCCCTGCGGCTGCTCAGGGGAACAGTAGTCCCACTACCTTCACTGAAAGTGGACGCTCTACCAAAGGTCGTAGCACACGGCCTTGTCTGTTCTGCACAGTGACCTCATCTTAGAGACTCATGGGCTCGGGAGATGAGACCACAGCTGGAGAGTGCTAAGCAAGGACCGCCACTCAGCTATGCCCGATGCAAACACTGCGCTTCGTCAGCGCCTTGTGCCACCTGCCTGGAAGTGGCTTCATGACTTTCAAAGACCGTGTGGCTTCCCAGCCCTCCTCCAGGCTCTGCTGCCGAGGCTCTGCCGCCGGGCTCTTCACCCTGCTCTTGCGCAGCCTCGTTGGAAGGCTGACTTTTTGCTTCCTGGCTCCCGCACCCCCGGGGGGCTGTCTTCAGTGTCCTGCAGTGGCTAAAGCAACAGAGCCTGGCTCCAGGAAATAAACTGGAAAGTGGAAATTTTTCATTTCTCAGCCTTACCTTACCCGAGATGTTGGACACAAGACTGACACCGANAGCTATGCCCGATGCAAACACTGCGCTTCGTCAGCGCCTTGTGCCACCTGCCTGGAAGTGGCTTCATGACTTTCAAAGACCGTGTGGCTTCCCAGCCCTCCTCCAGGCTCTGCTGCCGGGCTCTTCACCCTGCTCTTGCGCAGCCTCGTTGGAAGGCTGACTTTTTGCTTCCTGGCTCCTGCACCCCCGGGGGGCTGTCTTCAGTGTCCTGCAGTGGCTAAAGCAACAGAGCCTGGCTCCAGGAAATAAACTGGAAAGGGGAAATTTTTCATTTCTCAGCCTTACCTTACCCGAGATGTTGGACACAAGACTGACACCGACAAGGCACAGCCTAGCAGATGTTTCAGCAATTGCACTGCCATGGCTGTTTCCAGAAGAATCCATTTACATGCTGAACATGTTTCTCTTGGCTCTGGAAACCAGGCTCCAGACAGTGGAAGTCGCTGAAGACCAATTTCTTATAGCCAAGGACATTTGAAGACCATCTTCCAACTTTTTCACAGTTTCAATTATCTGCCCCTGAATGCTTCTTACCCTAACCTACTTTATAGAAAACAAGTCAAGAAATTGGCAGGAATCTACAGTTAGGATGAGATTAATAAAATGTTTTTCCTTCATTCGATGATTTGACCAGTATTTATCGGGTGCTTACTCTCCCCAGGCAGTGGTCTAGATGCTAGGGAGAGAGGGATGAGCCCAAACTGGCCCAGTTCCTACCTTCAAGGTGTGTCAGTCTAGTGGGGGAGCAGGCACGAAGCAAATGCTCCCACCAGTAAACATAAAACCATAACTCTGAGAGTCCTGCAATGAGGCAGTGGGTGACATTCATAGGACCTGATCTAATCTAGAGGCTGGGAAGACCGCCCCCTCTGACACTTGATGTATCAGGAGGTACCTAGGTGAGAGGGAGGGGGGACGCTTACAGCCAGAGGTCACAAGTGCCAAAGATGTTACCATGGAAGGGAATATGGCAAGGACAGCAGAGTTCAAGAAAGTCCTTATTACTGGAGGAGGGTGTGAGCTGAGGCCAGGCAGGGCCGGGACCCAGGACATGGTGAGTTGTGCTTTGGAGGTTTGTCATTAAACCCAAGAGCAATAGAAGACCACGGAAGGGCTTTAAACGTTGGAATAACAGCATCAGTTGGCTCAAAAACGTTACTCTAGTTCCATAGTAGAATAATGAGTAACATTATCTATACTGCACTTTTCATCTGAAATAGGAAAAAGTAGGCATTTCTATCTCCATGAGAGAGAAAAAAATTGCTCGTAGAGAGGTAAATTAACGTGTCTTAGGTCATAGCATGCCAGAGACTAGAACACAGGATTCTTGTCTCATGTTCCCAAGTTTCTAAACATCTATTTTCAAAAAAGGTAGATAAAAAATTGTCAGATAGAGTCACATGGGGTGACCCTCTTCACTTGTGTGTTCTGACATGCTGACTTCTGAAGCAGTCCAGGTACAAACCACTCAGCCAGTGGCCAGAAATATGAGCTGCTAACATCTACCCCTAGGAATAGGTCAGCCTCACCACCTCTTCTCTCGACACACCAAACCTATCTCTCCTCCCCACTCAGTCACTCCCAACTTCCTAATGGCAAAGGCCACATTCACTGCATTTTCAGCATGACTTCATCACACAGATAAAACGGACTCTAGAATCTGGAAAAGGAAAAGAAAATGTTGTGCATTACTCCTCAAGACAACTCTGAGTCATCCTAGATCACTGAGTCTACAATTCAGTCCTAAATTTGTTTAAGGAAAGTTATTAATGTTCTCATATCCTCATCCGTAAAATGGAAATCATGAGACTTCCACTTGGAGAACAGTTCATTCCAACCAAAGATCCTGCTGAGAACATTTGGGATAGCTGGGAAAATGTAAAAAATGTCCACTTGGGCATATCAGGAACTAAAAATAGAAGGAAGAATTGCCATCCAGGGAAGATAAATGTGCAGGGAGGGGAGCCCATGTTTAGAACTGTTTTCTCCCAGAAGTGTTTGCTCCTACTAGAGGGGCGGCTGAAAGGCTAAGCAATGATTCTGAAAGAATCACTAGGAGGGTTGGGGGTTGGAGTGCAGGGGCATAAATAGGGGTGGGACATGGTGGACACTGCTCACTTTGCACTGGAACCTCACAGCACTACACCATAAAACTAAAGCTAGCTTGAGAGAACTCCAGCTCAGTCTCGAATGAGCTCAAGCTGAAACCGAACTGAAGAAATCACAGGATGTTAGTGCTCTCAGGCACCTGTCACAAGAAAACGTACATATTCTCTGAAGGAAGACAGCATCATATGAGTCACTTCTACAAATACTTTTATAAGGGCCTGGCCAGTTAGCTCAGTTAGTTAGAGCTGGTGCTGATAACACCAAGGTCCAGGTCAATCCCTATACCAGCCAGCTGCCAAATTAATTAATTAATTAAAATAAATAATAATAATTTTATAAGAATAATGTCCTGCACACAACCAAAAACAACAAGGCACACAAGGAGATAAAACAACATAATGGAAAATCTGCAGAAACAATAAACAGTAGAAATAGACTACAGGTACTCAAGCTAATAAGCACAAACTTTTAAATGCTTGATATCTTCAAGGAGACAAAAGACAAGACTAAGAATTCCAGTGGAGAAATGGAAATTATTTCTTTAAAAAAGAACCAGTGGAAGTTCTAGAGCTGAAAATACAATAACCAAAATTAAGAATTCAGTGGAGAGGTTTAAGAGAGAATTAGTAAACTAGAATATAGAGGGGAAAACAGCTAGAATAAGGCATAGAGCAACAAAAAGATGGAAAACACAGCTGAGTAGGTAGCAGAAATAGAGTATGCATTGAGAACATATAGTGTATGTGCATATGAAATTGCAGGATTAGAGAGTAAAGAATGGGGGAAAGGCAATAGTTAAGAAATAACAGCTGAGAAATTTTTAGAAATGATGAAGAACATCCAACCTGAAATTCAAGAAATGCTAAGGACCCCAGCAGAACAAACAAAAATAGAATCTATACCTAGACCCATAATAATAAAACCACTGAAAATGAAAGACGGAATATCCTGAACACAGCAAGAAAAAAGAAAAGCTTGTTGCCTTAAAAAGACCTAAAGTCGAATGACAGGTGACTTCTCAACAGAAGACAAAAGAAAGGTATCCCTTAAGTTCTGAAATAGAGACACCCCATATATACTATGTCAAAACAAAACAAACAAAAAAATGGAGATAGCACTGCAAATCCTAC
>NW_007734134.1:79605-100289 GCF_000696425.1 Galeopterus variegatus | reverse complement strand
GGAGGGGAGCCCATGTTTAGAACTGTTTGCTCCTACTAGAGGGGCGGCTGAAAGGCTAAGCAATGATTCTGACAGAGCACTAGGAGGGTTGGGGGTCAGAGTGCAGGGGCATAAATAGGGGTGGGACATGGTGGACACTGCTCACTTTGCACTGGAACCTCACAGCACTACACCATAAAACTAAAGCTAGCTTGAGAGAACTCCAGCTCAGTCTCGAATGAGCTCAAGCTGAAACCGAACTGAAGAAATCACAGGATGTTAGTGCTCTCAGGCACCTGTCACAAGAAAATGTACGTATTCTCTGAAGGAAGACAGCATCATATGAGTCACTTCTACAAATACTTTTGTAAGGGCCTGGCCAGTTAGCTCAGTTAGTTAGAGCTGGTGCTGATAACACCAAGGTCCAGGTCAATCCCTATACCAGCCAGCTGCCAAATTAATTAATTAATTAAAATAAATAATAATAATTTTATAAGAATAATGTCCTGCACACAACCAAAAACAACAAGGCACACGAGGAGATAAAACAACATAATGGAAAATCTGCAGAAACAATAAACAGTAGGAATAGACTACAGGTACTCAAGCTAATAAGCACAAACTTTTAAATGCTTGATATCTTCAAGGAGACAAAAGACAAGACTAAGAATTCCAGTGGAGAAATGGAAATTATTTCTTTAAAAAAGAACCAGTGGATGGGCCGGCCCGGTGGCACACTGCTATGGTGTGCCGCTTGGGAGGCGCGGCAGCGCTCCCGCCCGAGGGTTCGGATCCCGCATGCAGACCGGTTCCTGCTCACTGGCTGAGCGAGGCGCGGGAGCAACACCGAGGGTTGCGATCCCGTTGCCGGTCCCGGTCCGGTGCGGGGGCGACACTGAGGGTTGCGATCCATTGCCGGACATGGAAAAAGACAAAAAGGGGGGGAAAAAAAAAAAAGAACCAGTGGAAATTCTAGAACTGAAAATACAATAACTAAAATTAAGAATTCGGTGGAGAGGTTTAAGAGAGAATTAGTAAACTAGAATATAGAGGGAAAAACAGCTAGAATAAGGCATAGAGCAACAAAAAGATGGAAAACACAGCTGAGTAGGTAGCAGAAATAGAGTATGCATTGAGAACATATAGCGTATGTGCATATGAAATTGCAGGATTAGAGAGTAAAGAATGGGGGAAAGGCAATAGTTAAGAAATAATGGCTGAGAAATTTTTAGAAATGATGAAGAACATCCAACCTGAAATTCAAGAAATGCTAAGGACCCCAGCAGAACAAACAAAAATAGAATCTATACCTAGACCTGTGATAATAAAACCACTGAAAATGAAAGACAGAAGGAATATCTTGAATGCAGCAAGAAAAAAGAAAAGCTTATTGCCTTAAAAAGCCCTAAAGTCGAATGACAGGTGACTTCTCAACAGAAGACAATAGAAAGATATCCCTAAAGTTCTGAAATAGAGACACTCCATATATACTATGTCAAAACAAAACAAACAAAAAAATGGAGATAGCACTGCAAATCCTACTGATATTAAAAATATACTAAGAAGATATTATAAATAACTCTAAAAATCATTATGAAAATTTAGATAAATGGTCAAGTTATCAGAGAAATAAAGCTTTCCAAAACTGGCACAATAAAGTAGAAAATACAAATATTCACATAATTATTAAAGCAATTTAATTCATAGTTTAAAAACTCCCAGAAAGAAAGCTCCAGTACCAGAGAGATTCACTGAGAATTNTAATTTTTACAGTAACATCAAAAATCACATAAAATAGTTCCTAGTGTAAGGCATAACAGCAGCCACTTGAGTTGAAAACTCTACGTGCAACCTCCAGAAAAGAAGCCTAAGATCATCGAGGAATGTAGATAAAACACACGTGCTTTCATCATTACCAGGACATAGAGTAGCTTCAAATCATGCTGGAAAATATGGGTATGCACCTAATCTCAACAAAGCTGTCTCTGAGGCTCTGCCTGTGGCTTCAAGAAAAGAGTGGAGATGGGAGACTTAAGAAAATCTTTCAAAAATAGGAGGTATGTGAACTATGCCGTCACACAAGGCCCTGTGCTCAGAAGGACCATGCACTAGGTTTGACACTCTGTTGTTGCCGACTTGAAATTCTTAATTTTATCTTTGAACTGATGTTTTGGAAGTGAAGTCTGATGCCATGATACACAGGAATGCAGCAGGGCTCACAGTGATTACAAAGGAAATGTGTTATGTCTACACCTGGGTAAGTAAGAACACTGACGACCCCAAGAGACCACGCTTTCTGTTTGACCCAGAATCTGCTTTGACAGCAAAAGGAATCCAGTGCATTCTAAAAACTGCTAACGTCCAAGGTGCCCTATCATAACTTTTCTTACTTCCCTGCATTAGCCAACCACATATGCTGAAATGATGACGTGGAACGGGAAAGATACGAAAACCCACAGTTCCTTCTCCTTTCAGTCCTTCCTTACTCATCAGAAGCCAAAGGGAGCTAATGTCGTAGAATACGAGCATATCAAGCAGTGAAACAGAAACAGTTGAGTTAGTTTTGTACAATGTTTTTCATTGTTCTGGCAGGAACAAAGTACCTACGCATGTACAAGTTAGGAAATACTAATTGTGTGATTTTGGTCTTTCCTCTTATGACTTAAATGCTCTTATGTATGCATTTAAAATTTGCATTGCACAATATAAGGATGAACTGCAGAATTCATGCTAATAATTTAAATGTAAATATTTCTTTACTTTGAATGACATTAAATAGCNTGGAGACCGGTTCCCACTCACTGGCTGAGCGCGGTGCGGGCGCAACACCGAGGGTTGCGATGCCGTTACTGGTCAGTAAAAAAAAAAAAAAAAAAAGTATTATTGGCGAAAAGTTAAAAGTTACCTTATATGATGAAAATGTTACAAGAATGCCCATTATCACCACTTCTCATCAACATTGTACTGGAGACAGCCTGACAACGATAAAACAAGAAAAAAGAATAAAGCGTAAGAATCAGGAAGAAAGAAATAAAACTGTCCTCTTCTCTGACCATTGGTGTATGTAAAGAGTCAAAAAAAAAAAAGCTAAAGATAAACTATTGGAGCTAGTAAGGGAATTTAACAAGGATGGTTTTAAAAATTCAATTGTCATTTCTACATAACAGCAATAAATAATTAGAAAATGAAATTTTTAAGTGGCTCCTTTAACCTTTTATTGTTCAAACTCTGTGAATATATTATCCAGTCCAAAAAACGTTTTGAATCAAACATTCTTTTGTTATGAAAAAAAAAAGATAATTTTTACAGTAACATCAAAAATCACATAAAATAGTTCCTAGTGTAAGGCATAACAGCAGCCACTTGAGTTGAAAACTCTACGTGCAACCTCCAGAAAAGAAGCCTAAGATCATCGAGGAATGTAGATAAAACACACGTGCTTTCATCATTACCAGGACATAGAGTAGCTTCAAATCATGCTGGAAAATATGGGTATGCACCTAATCTCAACAAAGCTGTCTCTGAGGCTCTGCCTGTGGCTTCAAGAAAAGAGTGGAGATGGGAGACTTAAGAAAATCTTTCAAAAATAGGAGGTATGTGAACTATGCCGTCACACAAGGCCCTGTGCTNTAATTTTTACAGTAACATCAAAAATCACATAAAATAGTTCCTAGTGTAAGGCATAACAGCAACCACTTGAGTTGAAAACTCTACGTGCAATCTCCAGAAAAGAAGCCTAAGATCATCGAGGAATGTAGATAAAACACACGTGCTTTCAGCATTACCAGGACATAGAGTAGCTTCAAATCATGCTGGGAAATATGGGTATGCACCTAATCTCAACAAAGCTGTCTCTGAGGCTCTGCCTGTGGCTTCAAGAAAAGAGTGGAGAAGGGAGACTTAAGAAAATCTTTCAAAAATAGGAGGTATGTGAACTATGCCATCACACAAGGCCCTGTGCTCAGAAGGACCATGCACTAGGTTTGACACTCTGTTGTTGCCGACTTGAAATTCTTAATTTTATCTTTGAACTGATGTTTCGGAAGTGAAGCGGAAGTGAAGTCTGATGCCATGATACACAGGAATGCAGCAGGGCTCACAGTGATTACAAAGGAAATGTGTTATGTCTACACCTGGGTAAGTAAGAACACTGACGACCCCAAGAGACCACGCTTTCTGTTTGACCCAGAATCTGCTTTGACAGCAAAAGGAATCCAGTGCATTCTAAAAACTGCTAACGTCCAAAGTGCCCTATCATAACTTTTCTTACTTCCCTGCATTAGCCAACCACATATGCTGAAATGATGATGTGGAATGGGAAAGATACGAAAACCCAGAGTTCCTTCTCCTTTCAGTCCTTCCTTACTCATCAGAAGCCAAAGGGAGCTAATGTCGTAGAATACGAGCATATCAAGCAGTGAAACAGAAACAGTTGAGTTAGTTTTGTACAATGTTTTTCATTGTTCTGGCAGGAACAAAGTACCTACGCGTGTACAAGTTAGGAAATACTAATAGTGTGATTTTAAATGCTCTTATGTATGCATTTAAAATTTGCATTGCACAATATAAGGATGAACTACAGAATTCATGCTAATAATTTAAATGTAAATATTTCTTTACTTTGAATGACATTAAATAGCACACTGAAAAAAAATACCATGACAATTTGCAGAGTCCAGTGCAAAATAAAAATGCAGAAGAAAAAAGCTTTGTATCTTTGTACCTTTCATGACATCTTTTTTGTGCTTTTGAATAAAGGGTTCTGCACTTTCATTTTACACTTGCCCCCCAAATTACATAGACAGGCTGAGTGAACCTGTTGGTGTTGCAGGTGAGCATTCTCACTGTGAAGGAGGAAGGCATGGCTGTGTGTAAGACCTAAGCAGTCACACAGGGCCCCATGATGGAAGCCTGTTTCTTGGCTTACTACTCTGCTGCTGCTGTTTTGAAATTCTAAATAAATTTTTGAACAAGGGGTCCAACACTTCATTTTGCACCTGGGTGATGGCAAGGCAAAACCCTAAAGGTTGAATTGGAATTGGAGATGTCAGTGAGAACTTAGGTTTCTGATAATATAACTATACACACACATATAGATATTGTATAGCTTTATTTATATATATACAAATACATACACATATGAGGGTACTTACAAAAGTTCATGGAAAAACAGACCAAAAAATAATAGGAATCTTTCCATGAACTTTTTTTGAAGTACCCCCGTATATTTATCCTCGCTCTGGCCACTGAAGGATCCTAAACACAATGACACCCCAGTGACAATGAACATACCTGCATCCAAATCCAGAAAAAAGTAGCTTGTTGGAGACATAGCTGATTTTAGGGCAGAGCAGGGAAGGCACAAGATGAGCCTGGATGATCTTATTGGGCCAGAAAGCAAAAAAATGTTCAAAACAAAAGAGGGTAGCATGTCAGAGAACCCAGGAGCTAGCTTGAAGATGCTCCTACTACCCAAATCTGGGACAATTTCAGCATGAAAATAAGAACAGTAACGGATTATAACATATTAAATATAACAGAAATTGGCATGTTCCTAAAATAATAAATAGAAAAGCAAACAAATAAGTAAATGGGGAAGAAGGGAGGGCTCTTCCTAAAAGTAGAATGCTGAATGATAAATGCACAAGGAGTGATGGAATTGGAAAATCATCCTTTTGCAATCATTATTGCAAAGATTGTTTGGGGCAAGAATCATCAACAGATGCTAAAGTTAAGGGGGAAGTTGGATGACGAGCAGGATATTTTCATGGTCTCAGTGTTTCCCCATAGACTGCTTATTAGCTTTAAGGGGGAAAATAGTACAGTGAGAAAAAAATGTAGTGGAAAAACTGAATAATACCTTGGGCAAGCAATCAAAATCATTACCAGAAAGAGGCAGGAAGACATGACGCGCCTTCCAATGTGATACCCCGAGAGAGACATGTTACATGTGATATTCCAGCCAAGGATGTATAACCTGACTCTAACAGACAAATCCTAGTTGAGAAACATTCAATAAAATAACTGGCATGTAATCTTCAAAACTGTCAATATCATGAAAGACAAAGTAAGCTTGAAGAAATGTGCCAAATTAAAGACCAACACAAAATGATAAGTAAATGCAATTTGTATCCCCGAACTAGATTTGTGTTGGCAGCGAAATGATGCTATCAAGGACATCATTAGGACAACTGATGAAATTGGAAGATGATCAGCATTAGCAAAAAGTATTCGATCAGACTTAAATTTTCTGAATTTAATAACTGTACTATGGTTATATGAGAGACTCTCCTTGTTCTTAGAAAATGCATTACTTTTTAGGGGGTAAAGGGGCCTAATCTATGCAATTTACTCTCAAATGAATAAGGAAAAATAAAAAATATTATATTCCTATAGAGAGAATAAGAAAGTGCAAGTGAGAGAATAACCAAGCCAATATGGCAACATGTTTTTTAAAATGCTGAATCTGGGGAAAGAGATTGGGAATAAGGGATTTCTCTGTATTACTCTTGTAGCTTTTCTTCAAGTTTGAAATTATTTCATAACAAAAAGTTAAAAAATCAAATTCTTAAGAATGCATGGGATGAGATATGTGTTGAGACAGCAGACATAAATATCAAGAGAAATTAAAGAAAACCTAAATAAATTAAGGAATAAGCCCACATTCATGGGCTGAAAAACTCAATATTGTAAAGATGTCAGTTCTTCCCGGAGTTATCTATAGAGTCAATAACATCTAAATAAAAATCCCTGCAAGATTTCAATGGAAATTAAAATGTTGATTACGAAATAAAATGGAAATTCAATGGGCTAAGAATAACGAAGACAATCTTGAATAAGAGCAAAGTGAAATTATTTACTCTATCAGAGATCAAACTTTATTTTTAAGCTACATTAAGTAAGGTAGTTGGATATGGGTGCAAGTTTAAGCAAATAAACCAGCATGAGAAACAGACGCTCTGTGTTTATGGTACAGACAGCACTGGAGAGCAGAGGGAAAGGGCAATCTTCCTATGAGTGGTGGCTTCTGCACTCTGCTTTGTGATTCTGGGGCTAGGACTCTCCATTTCTGCTTTGCCAGTTTGCTCCTTGCTAAAGTCTGCAGCAGGCGTTACTAGAGGGACGTTAGAAGACAGGAGTGAAGAAGAGACGTCCTCCTTCCTGCCCTGCTTGTTCTGTGAGCATCTGCCCACAGCAGCTCTTCCCTACATTGGTTCGAGCCTCCAGCTTCTTTCACCTCTTTCAGAAATAATCTCATCACAGCCCCTTGGGGCTCTCAGCACCAGCCGGACAGCAGCCCCCTCTTGGAAGTCTGAGTCTAGGTGTGACGGGTCCCTTCTCTGTGCTTCCAGGTTCTGATAACCCCAATCTCTTCTCTTTGTTCCCCCAGTCCCCCAGGCAGTACCTGTTTTCTGAAGCTATTATCTCTGTGTTACCTTAAAGCTCCTTCTTTTGTTTTCAGCCTCTGATACATGGGTGACCATTTCTCCTTATTAAATCCTCTCTTGAAATACATAGTGAGATTTCTGTTTTCCTAACTCTACCATGACTGATATCATAACATTCAAGAATATTCTAGGGGGAGGTGTCATAAGCAGGACACAAAATGTGCTAACCACAAAGGAAAAGCTTGGTAAGTTAGATTGCACTGAAAATATCAAAAGACAGCTTTTGAAGGATTAAAAGATATGTGGCATAGAAGGAAAAGATACTTACTATTCATTTAACTTAAAAAGACCTTTGTTTTAGTCAGTTTTGTGTTGCTATAACAGAAATACCTGAGACTGGGTAACTTTTAAGGAAAAGAGGTTTATTTGGCTTACGATTCTGGGACGGCTGCATCTGGCATGGGCCTCAGGCTGCTTCTACTTATGGTGGAAAGTGACAGGGAGCCGGCGGGTACAAGTAGATCACATGACAAGAGGAAGCAAGAGAGAGAAACAAGAGAGAGAGAAGGTGTCAGGGTCTTTTAAACAACAAGCTCTCACGGGAACTAATAGAGCGAGAACTCACTCATTAATCCCCCCTCCCCCAGGGAGAGCATTAATCCATTCATGAGGGATCCACCCCCATGACTCAATCAGTTTCTAACACTGCCACATTGGGGATCAAATTTCCACATGAGTTTTGGAGGGGACAACACATCCAAACTCCATCAACCTTGTATCCAGAAACATAAAGAACTCCAACAAATCTACCTAATTAAACCCAGAAACCCTAATTTTAAAAATCAGCAAAGACTTCAAAATGAAGTTCAAAAAAGACGATATCCAAATGTCCAATAAACATATGAAAAGATACTCAACCTCATTTGTGGAATAAAAATTAAAATCATGAAGAGATATCACCACCATATACCATCAGATAAGCTGAAATCAGAAAGACTAACAATGCCACATTCTGGTGAGGCTCAGAGCGACAAATACTCTTGTACACTATAGGTGGGAATGTGAATTAATGCAACCAGTTTGAAAAATTGTTTAGCATTAACTACCCAAATTGAATGCATGCCCACCACCTATCAATTTCACTTGTGTTTACATATCCAACTGAAATATCTGCCCGTTTTCAGTGAATCACATAAGCAAGAATGTTCATAGCAGCGTTATTCATGACAGCCAAAAACTGGGGAAAAAATGTCCAAAAACAGTAGATTGGAAAATAAATCATGATATATTCATATAATAAAATACTATACAGAAATGAAAATCAATCACTACAGGTAATGCAACAATAACTATGGATCTTAATTTAATGTTAAGGGGAAAAAGTCAGTGAAGGAAACACACAATATGATTTACATAAAGTTGTTTTTTTGTTTGTTTGCTTGTTGTTTTTGCGGCTGGCCAGCACAGGGATCCAAACCCTCGACCTTAGTGTTACAACACTGCACTTTACCCAACTGAGATTTACGTAAAGTTTAAAATAAAACGAATGGGCAAAACCAAACTATAATGTTGAGGGGTGCATGCTTAGATAGTAAAACTATAAAAAGGAACGAAGAAGTCATTACTACAAATAACCAGGATGGTGGTTATTTCTGGGGGTTGGAAGGGGTGAAAACTAAAAGGAAGCATGAAGGCCTTTCTGGGTGCTGGCAATGTTCCATTGTTTCACTTCATTATATACATCTTTGCTTTGTGACAAATAACAGAGCCATACACTATTCTTTTTCTTTATGTATGTTGTATCTCACAATAAAAAAGATTAAAATATGGGTAATAATACACGTTTCTTAGGATCACCCTAAGGATTAAATGAGACAGAGTGTATAGACGGCTTTTTAATACAGTAAGCACTACAGCACATGGTAGTTATTATCTGGTTTAGTACAACTGAGAGATGAAAGTAACTATGAACACTGGCCTGGGAGAAAACAAATCCTAAGGAGAAGCAGTCAGAGGGCTTAAAATGGTTTCTAGTATATACTAAAAACTGTAGATAGAGGTTAGAGGTAAGATGTAAGTGTGCCACAGGTAAATACCAGGAGAGTAGGAGACTACCACAATGCTTGGCTCATGAGTCCCTTGATAATTATTAGAAATACAGATGAAAGGGAGGGGGAGGAAACATGGAGGAATAGAGGTGCCCAGGGCACACTCCTCCCACGGAAGACTGGAACAGGCCCACTGCCAACACCACCAGAGTCACTGTCACCACTGTCTGGTCCCAGAGCCATTGCCCATCTCCCTGCAGAGCAGTTTGTCCTGCTCCCCACCACCACCACAGCTGCCACCAACCACAGCTACAGCTGCCCACCATGCAGTTCCCATCACTGCCAGCCTCAGTCACGATCAGCCCCACCATGAAACTCCTGCTGCTGTTGCCACAGCCACAGCCACTCACACCACACAGTTCCCACAGCTGCAGCCACCAGCACTGTAGCTAAACAAATGACTGGACTGACCCAGTAAGGGTCATGAGCAGAGTCGTTAGAAAGAGGTGATGGAGCACAGCCCCATAACCCCGTGGTCCAACCCACAGGGAGAATTACACTGTCCCCCACTGTCCCACACCCAGGAGTTGGAACTACTTGCACAGCGCAGGAGACTGCCTTCACTTGGGGAGGGACATGCACAGAGCCACCAGTTAGTGCATAAACCCAGGATAGCCAAATAGAGTAAGGAAGAAAATTCCCAGCCACCACCAACCCATCCCCCAACTGGGAGAAGCAAGGACTCAGAAGAAGCCTTTGTCTGCAGGAAAGAAGAAAGAGAAACCCTGCCCAGAGTCACCCATTCAAGCTGAGGAGCTCCAGTGCACCCCCAATGCACCTGTGAGGGTCACAGGACACTAGTTAGGGTACCAACAAGTCCACCCAGGGTTACCTGCCTCAGCCAAGAAACAATAGAGCACCAGGCACTTCTCCCAAGAAATTGAGATCTTGACCATGTCCTTGATGACCCATAACAGTGTCACTCACATCAACAAAGAACCACTAAGTGCCCCAGTGCCTAGGCCACAGAGGCACTCACATGCAACTCCAACACTGAATATGGCAGAAGTAACCACACAGAGACCTCATTATTGTGTCTACCCAGAACCAAAACTAAAACACCTAACCCCATGGTCAATATAAAACCCATCTACAGGAGGGAGTCTTTCTGCTCAGAAGCCACTCCAGAGTAATAGAAGGAGCAACTGCTGTACCAGATGACCAGATATCCATGTAAGGATCCTAGAAATATGAATAAACAAGAAAAATATGACATCACCAAAAGAATCCAAGAATTCTTAAGTACCAGACCCCCAATAGCAGAAAACCCTCAGAATGACTGAAAAGGAATTCCAAGCAAGAATCTTAAGGAAACTCAATGAGATACAAGAAGACTCAGTGACACACACAACAAAATGAGAAAAACAATCCAGGACATGAAGGAGGAAATTTACAAAGAGATAGATACCTTTAAAAAGAATGTAGAAGAACTCCTACAACTAAAGGGTTCATTCAATGAAATAAAAAAAACACAACTGAGAGTTTAAGCAGCAGGCTAGAGCAAGCAGAAGAAAGGATTTTTGATCTCAAAGACAGTCTTTTTGAAATAACTCAGGCAAACAAGAAGAAAAAAGAATTTTTTAAAAATGAAGAAAATCTATGAGAGCTATTGCACAACCTTAAGCACACAAACATCAGAATCATGGGTGTTCTAGAAGGGGATGGGAAAGGAAAAGGCATTGAAAACTTATTCAATAAAATAATAGCAGAAAAATTCTCATGTATTAGGAGAGATAAGGACTTTCAGATCCAAGAGGCCCAAACAGATTCGGTCCAAAAATATCCTTTCTGAGACACATTATTGTCAAACTGGCAAAGCTCAAAGACAAAGAGAGAATCTTAAAAACAGGAAGAGAAAAGCATCAAGTCATCTATAAAGGAGTCCCCATCAGATTAACAGCAGATTTCTAAGCAGAAATCCTGCATGCCAGAAGAGGATGGGATGATATATTCGAAGAACTAAAAGAAAAAAAAAAAAAACTGCCAGCCAAGAATACTATAACCAGCAAGGCTATCCTTTAGAATGAAGGAGAAATAGTATATTTCTCAGACAAACAAAAACCGCAGGAGTTCACCACCACATGATGAGCCTCACAAGAAATCTTGATGAGCCAGGAGTAAGACAATACCTTTCAATAATAACCCTAAATGTAAATGGATTGAATTTCCCACTCAAAAGACACAGACTGGCTGATTGGATGAGTAAACTCAACCCAACTATATGTGCCTACAAGAAACTCACCTCAGCTGTAAAGATTCACACAGACTAATAGTGAAGGGATGGAAAAAGATATACCATGCAAACGAAAACCAAAAACAAGCAAGAACAGCTATTCTTATATCAAATAAAATAGATTTTAAACCAAAAACCATTAAAAGAGACAAACAAGGTCATTATATAATGATAAAGGATCTATCCAGCAAGAAGACGTAACAGTCATAAATATATACACACCAACATCAGAGCACCAAGAAATATAAAGCAACATTGTTAGACCAAAAGAGACAGATAGACCCCAATGCAATAATAATAATTGGAGACCTCAGCACCTCTCTCAACATTGGACAGATCATCTAGGCAACAAATCAAAGAGAAACACGTATACTTTAGACCAGCTGGATTTAGCAGACATCTACAGGACATTTCATCCAACAACTACAGAATTTACATTCTGCTCATCAGCATGTGGCACATTCTCCTGGATAGATCACATGTTAGGTCACAAATCAAGTCTCAACAAATTTTTAAAAAATGAAATCATTCCAGGTATCTTTTCAGACCACAACAGATTAAAACTAGAAATCGATAACAAGAGAAACTTTGGAAACTATACAAATACATGGAAATTAAACAATATGCTCCTACATGACCTATGGGTCAAAGAAGAAATTAGACAGGAAATAAAAAAATTTCTTGAAACTAATGAAAATAAAAGCACATCATACAAAAACCTGTGGGATCTGCAAAAGCAGTACAAAGGGGAAAGATGATTGCAATAAATGCTTACATTCAAACAATAGAAAGACTTCAGATAAACAACTGAACATTGCACCTCAAAGAACTAGAAAAACAAGAACAATCCAATCCCAAAATTAGTAGACAGAACAAAATAATTAAGATCAGAGCAGAATTAAATGAAATAGAGACCCCAGAAATGACAAAAAAGATCAATGAAACAAAAAGTTGGTTTTTGAGAAGATGAACAAAAACACAAACCAACAAACTATTAGCTAGACTAACTTAAAAAAGAAGAGAGGAGACCCAAATATTATAAAAATCAGAAATAAAAAGGAGATATCACAACTGATGCCACAGAAATACAAAGAATCATTAGAGACTATCGTGAACAACTACATGCCTACAAATTTGAAATCCTGGAGGAAATGGATAAATTTCTGCTCAAATATGAACTACCAAGACTGAACCAAGAAGAAATAGAAAACTTGAACACACCAATACCAAGCAATGAGATTGAAGCAGTAATCAGCAGTCTCCCAACAAAGAAAAATCCAGGACCAGATGGCTTTATTGCTGAATTCTACAAACCTTTAAAGAGAAATTGATACCAATTATTTTTAAACTATGCCAAAAAATTGAAACAGAGGCCATTCTTCCAACTCATTCTATGAGGTCAGTATCACCCTGATACTAAAATCAGACAAAGATACAACAAAAAAAGAAAACTACAGGCCAATATCCTTGGTTAACATAAATACAAAAATCCTCAACAAAGTATTAGCAAACAGAATACAGAAGCATGTCAAAAAGATTATAATCCATGATCAAGTGGGATTCATCCCAGGGATGCAAGGATGGTTCAACATATGCAAATCACTAAATATGATACACCACATCAACAAAATCAAAGACAAAAACCATATGATTATCTCAATAGATGCAAAAAATCATCTGACAAAATTCAACATCTCTTCATAATAAAGACACAACAAATTAGGCATAGAAGGAAGTATCTCAACTTCCTTCTCAATAAAAGCTATATATGACAAATCCACTGCCAATATCATCCTGAATGGGGAAAAGCTAAAAGCTTTTCCTTTAAGAACAGGAACAAGAGAAGGATGCCCACTCTCACCACTCCTATTTAACATAATATTAGAAGTGCTAGCCAGACCAATCAGGCAACAAAAAGAAATAAAGGGCATCCAAATTGGAAAAGATGATGTCAAATTGTCCCTGTTTGCAGATGACATGATCCTATATATGGAAAAACATAAAGACTCTACCAAAAAAACTCTTATTAGAGCTGATGAATGATTTCAGTAAAGTCGCAGGATACAAAATCAACCACAAAAATCAGTAGTGTTTTTATACTCCGACAATGAACTAGCACTCTTAGAGCTGATGAATGATTTCAGTAAAGTTGCAGGATACAAAATCAACCACAAAAATCAGTAGTGTTTTTATACTCCGACAATGAACTAGCAAAAAAAGAAATCAACAAAGCAAGCCCATTTACAATAGCTACCAAAAAAATTAAATACTTAGGAATAAATTTAACCAAGAAGGCGAAAGATTTTTACAGTGAAAACTACAAACCACTGCTGAAAGAAATTTAAAAGGATGCAAAAAGATAGAAAGACATTCCATGCTCATGGATTGGAAAAATTAACACTTTGAAAATGCCTGTACTACCCAAAGCAATCTACAGATTAAATGCAATCCCCGTCACAATACCAATGGCATTCTTCTCAGAAACAGAAAATTCAATCCTAACAATCATATGGAACAAGAAAAGACCCTGAATGGCCAAAGCCATCCTTGGCAAAATAATAATAACAATAAATAATAATAATAATAAAGCCAAAGATATAACACTACCTGACTTCAAATTATACTATAAAGCTATAGTAAACAAAACAGCATGGTACTGGCATAAAAACAGACAAACAGACCAATGGAACAGAATAGAGAACCCAGAAGTCAATCCATGTACTTACAGCCAACTGATCTTTGACAAAGGCACCAAGAACATACAGTGGGGAAAGGATAGCCACTTCAGTAAATGATGCCAGGAAAACTGGATATCCATGTATAGAAGAATGAAACGAGACCCGTATCTCTCATTATATACCAAAATCAACTCAAAATGGATTGAAGACTTAAGTATAAGACCTGAAACTATAAGACTCCTAGAAGAAAACACAGCAGAAACACTGCAGGATATAGGACTCAGCAAAGACTTTATGAATAAGACCTCAAAAGCACAGGCAACAAAAGAAAAAATAAACAAATGGGATTATATCACATTAAAAATCTTCTCACAGCAAAGGAAACAATCATCAGAGTGAAAAGACAACCTACAGAATGGGAGAAAGTATTTGCAAGCTACATATCCAACAAGGAATTAATATCTGGAATATACATGGAACTCAAACAACTTAACAGTAAAAAAAAAAAAAAAAAAATGGCAACCTGATTTTAAAATGAGCAAGGGAGCTGAACAAAGGAGCTGAACAGACATTTCTCAAAGAAACATATACAAATGGCCAACAGACATATGAAAAAATGCTCAACATCACTAAGCATCAGGGATATGCAAGTCTAAACGACATTGAGATATCATCTCACCCCAGTTAGACTGGCTATTATCAAAAGGACAGAGAATAACAAATGCTGGTGAGGATGTAGAGATAGGGGAACCCTCCTACACTGTTGGTGGGACTATATATTAGTGCAGCCATTATGGAAAACAGTATGCAGTTTTCTCAAACAACTACAGATAGAACTGCCATACAATCCAGCAATCTCACTACTGGGTATATACCCAAAGGAATGGAAATTATCATGTCAAAGAAATACCTGCACTGCTATGTTTATCACAGCTCTATTTATAGGAGCCAAGATATGGAACCAACTTAATTGTCCATCAATCGATGAATAGATAAGGAAAATGTGGTATGTATATATATATATATACANCCGGTCCGGTACAGGGGCAACACTGAGGGTTGCGATCCGTTGCCAGACACAGAAAAAGACACAAGTCAAAAAATAATAATAATAATAATGAAACTCTGCTATTCACAGCAACATGGATGAGCTTAGAGAAAATTATGTTAATGAAATAAGCCAGGCACAGAAAGAGAGATTCTACATGTCCTCACTCATAAGTGGGAGCCAATAAATAAATAAATAAGGAAAGAGAAAAAAGAAAGATACCACTATCACAATAATACATTGAACTTTCAAAAGGTGAAAGCAGAATTGTGGTTACTATAGGTGGGAAGAGGAGGCAGTTACTAAGAAATTGGTTAAGCATCACAAAGAATGATTATGTTTTATAATATTGACTATACTAATTATCCTGATTTGATCATCAAATATTGTATACAGGTATTTATATTCAATTCTGTACCCCACAAATATGTATAATCAATTACGTTTCAATCAAAAAAAAAAGAAATATAGTGGAAACATGGATGGACGGATGGATGAGTGGATGGGTGGGTGGACGAACGGATAAGTGGGTGAATGAATAGGTGGGTAGATGGAGGGGTGAGTGGACAAGATGGATGGATGGATGGATGGGAAGGTAGATCAATTAATGAACTGAAAAAACAGTGGATTTGATGCAAACCTTGTAGCCCCAAGAGTGTAGACACTTCCTCACAGTTCTCTTTGCCCAGAGCTTAACACAACATCGTGCACATAAGATTTTATTTCAGTCTTTGAGGTAACAGGAAAGTTAGTGACGACTTTTGAAGACCTTTCCATGGTCCTTCAGGGCTGTTTATCAGTGAGGGAAAAGGATTATGTCAACCTGGGTCTGTAATATCTACCACCAAGTGGGAAGACAGTTCATTTCACCTACAAGTGAAATTTATCATTCTGCCAAGGCTACCAGTTCAGCCTACAGGCCAAGTATGAGCATAGTTTTTCCTCTCAGACAGTCCCCTGCAGGCAGCAGAGGCCACGCTAATGAATGTCCACTGGGTATTCAAGCAGGAAGAGGAGGCACTGGGCTAAGAGCATGTTTTCCTACAGCAGCCTAAAATGACAACCAGGCATCCGGAATGGAGACCACTGACGCCACAATTTCCAGTCCACTATTGTGTCTAATTGCAGACTTCGAAGTTTTGTTCATTCCAGGGAAACATCACTAAATTCACCAAGTGGTATGGCTCACTTAGTATGGCCTGTTTGGTTCTTAGGATTGGAGATGGAGGCACCCATCAACTAACTGCACAGGTGTACGAACGGATAAGTGGGTGAATGAATAGGTGGGTAGATGGAGGGGTGAGTGGACAAGATGGATGGATGGATGGATGGGAAGGTAGATCAATTAATGAACTGAAAAAACAGTGGATTTGATGCAAACCTTGTAGCCCCAAGAGTGTAGACACTTCCTCACAGTTCTCTTTGCCCAGAGCTTAACACAACATCGTGCACATAAGATTTTATTTCAGTCTTTGAGGTAACAGGAAAGTTAGTGACGACTTTTGAAGACCTTTCCATGGTCCTTCAGGGCTGTTTATCAGTGAGGGAAAAGGATTATGTCAACCTGGGTCTGTAATATCTACCACCAAGTGGGAAGACAGTTCATTTCACCTACAAGTGAAATTTATCATTCTGCCAAGGCTACCAGTTCAGCCTACAGGCCAAGTATGAGCATAGTTTTTCCTCTCAGACAGTCCCCTGCAGGCAGCAGAGGCCACGCTAATGAATGTCCACTGGGTATTCAAGCAGGAAGAGGAGGCACTGGGCTAAGAGCATGTTTTCCTACAGCAGCCTAAAATGACAACCAGGCATCCGGAATGGAGACCACTGACGCCACAATTTCCAGTCCACTATTGTGTCTAATTGCAGACTTCGAAGTTTTGTTCATTCCAGGGAAACATCACTAAATTCACCAAGTGGTATGGCTCACTTAGTATGGCCTGTTTGGTTCTTAGGATTGGAGATGGAGGCACCCATCAACTAACTGCACAGGTGTATGCTCCTGTTACATGGCAGAGGCCTTCTGCACTGCTTTATTTTTTATTTCTCCTCTAAAGCATAATGTGCTTACTCTAAAATCTAATTGTCTCTTCTCCTTCACCTCTCTTACCCTCCTGTAACAACATAATTGACAGTTGAGTCTGTTTCCTTCCAGATTTTTTTCTTTACAAGCACTCAAACACACACACACTTTTCTGTTTAAAAAAATGAGATCAAACTGTATCTGTTACTCAATAACTTGCTTTTCTCACTCGGTGCTTGTAAGGAACTTTCAGTTGATGTACTTAGAGCACCCTTCATTCTTCCAACAGCTGCAGAGTGAAGCACACACATTGCCCATTGCCCCCAATCCCACTACTATTTCAGTGCGTCTGCGTAGGTAGCTTATATGAGTTTTTGCTTTATCTGCCTGCACTTGCAACTCTCTTCTGAGACCTGCCCTTGGGCTTCTAGGGCTGTTTTGCCTGCAAATGCCAAAAACTAGAAGGGCCCAAAGGATTGTGAAAGCTCAGCTTCTCATCTCCGGCTGGTATGATTTATACTCCAGAGCCCTCCAAAGGGATCAAGTGGGTGCCAGGACTTTATCTGAAATCACACCCTCACTTGCTTCTTCCCTGTCCTGCTTCTCTACTCCTTCCCCAGGCTGTCCTAGGAACACTTCCACAATAAGTCAAGTGCACAGGAATTCTCACTGCAGGGTGTGTCTGGGGAAGATGATCCAAGACACTCACTATTCCACAGTATGGGATGTGCCATCATTCGGGATGTGCCATCATTTACCTAATCAGTCTCCTATTAATGCATTGGGATGTGGTTTCTGACTTTTCCTAACCCAGACAATACTGGACACATATCTGCACGCTAATCCTAACATACAGTCTTTGATTTCCCCCCACCCTGGCCACTCTTATGAGTTGCTCTGGGGGCCAAGTNATTAAATATGCCTGGCAGGAGCCCCACCTCATGTTTAAAACTTTCCAGGGTAGTAAATGAAATCAGTCTACTTACAACACACAGCCATCACGTGAAAAAAGAGGTGTGGCAGTTGTCATCTCAGAGTCGCATGACAGCCTGGCGGGGAGACGGAACATAAGAAGGTGTCACAGACCTAATAGTCTTGTCACACCCTGGAACCCCCTGGGTACAGGCCTCAAGGGCCTTCCCTCTGTGAGTTTCCATGCACATCCCACAGAGGACAGACCCTGTCTTTTTTTTTTTTCCATGAGGGATGACAAAACTTAAAACAGGTTGAGTTGCTTACACCTCTCACAGTCTCCTGGTGACCCATCCCTTCCTATCCTGCAAACAAAATCCTCAGCGAGTCCCTGGGAATCTGCATCTTCTGGCTTGAGTAATACCAGGTCAACACATCCAGAAAGAGAAGTAAATCTTCTCCAGAGGAATATCTTGGTCCTGATGCTGAGAACAAAAGATAGAGTGAATTCTAAAGACACAGGCACTAAATTCTTAGAGTTGAAAGGAACCTGGAGATCAGACTGTGACAGGCACGGAGAGGGATGACAATTTTTCCAAGTTTGTGTGGCTTACCCCAAACCAGCTCGTCATTGGCGAGTTGAGACTGTAGCTGGCTTCCCTTGTTCCTGGCCTGGGGCTCTTTCCACTAAAACTCATTGCTAATGTTATTAGAAGCATGAAGGCACAGGAGAGAACAGGCTGCCCTACCGTGCTGCCAACACTCTCTAATTACGACGGTGATTACAGAATGCTGTCGCCTCATTTCTTTCACACACAGTGACGCTAAAGCCCCTGTGGGAAGGCGGCAGGGTGCTTCTCCANCTCTCTTCTGAGACCTGCCCTTGGGCTTCTAGGGCTGTTTTGCCTGCAAATGCCAAAAACTGGAAGGGCCCAAAGGATTGTGAAAGCTCAGCTTCTCATCTCCGGCTGGTATGATTTATACTCCAGAGCCCTCCAAAGGGATCAAATGGGTGCCAGGACTTTATCTGAAATCACACCCTCACTTGCTTCTTCCCTGTCCTGCTTCTCTACTCCTTCCCCAGGCTGTCCTAGGAACACTTCCACAATAAGTCAAGTGCACAGGAATTCTCACTGCAGGGTGTGTCTGGGGAAGATGATCCAAGACACTCACTATTCCACAGTATGGGATGTGCCATCATTTACTTAATCAGTCTCTTATTAATGCATTGGGATGTGGTTTCTGACTTTTCCTAACCCAGACAATACTGGACACATATCTGCATGCTAATCCTACCATACAGTCTTTGATTTCCCCCCACCCTGGCCACTCTTATGAGTTGCTCTGGGGGCCAAGTCAGTTGTCTGGCCTCCTGCCGTCATAGCTTAAAATAAGAAGGTAAACACAGCTGCAAGGAACCCACCACCTTTATTAGCGACCATGAAGATAAATGACTCAACATGCTTGTTTATTTTTCCTGGAGTTAAAGTAGGATCAAGACGTTCAGCCCACACAACTTCCCGAACCGCCCTGGTCTCAGATTCCTAAGTAATCAATGGTTATTATCACACGCCCCGGATACAACAGGCTGGATCCACTGGTGTATTTTCAGATCAATGACTCAGAAAAGGCCCTTTGTGTGAGAATCACGGAGTCTTAGATCTCAGTGTTTATCTCTTCCCAACTCCTGGAGGGTCCCAACTAAAGATGAAATCTTGATGATGGGGAGCCTTTATGTATGATGCTGCTGTGAAATTTTCTGTGAATTTCTAAATAAAAAGGGCTCTAAGTATCTAAGTAGTTTGAATATTTCTTTTTGAAATGAAGAGCTAACACATATGTAAATCTGTAAGAAGCTTTTGTTTAGGAAACCTCTGAAAATAAGCCAAACTATCTCACTCTGGGAATCGCCAGGGAGAGGCATCCTTTGCACGCTGCTTTCACAGACTCTAATGCAGTGATCATTCAGGGTTTTTTTTCCCTCCTCCTGCGTGGATTTGAACTACCTATCGATGTCTGAAAGGTCCTCTCCTCTATGACTACAGATTTCCACTCACAGAATAGCTCCTAAATGAAGTTTCAGGATTACAAAAACTCCATCACATTAAATATGCCTGGCAGGAGCCCCACCTCATGTTTAAAACTTTCCAGGGTAGTAAATGAAGTCAGTCTACTTACAACACACAGCCATCACGTGAAAAAAGAGGTGTGGCAGTTGTCATCTCAGAGTCGCATGACAGCCTGGCGGGGAGATGGAACATAAGAAGGTGTCACAGACCTAATAGTCTTGTCACACCCTGGAACCCCCTGGGTAC
>NW_007734134.1:72486-78632 GCF_000696425.1 Galeopterus variegatus | reverse complement strand
CATTTCTTTCACACACAGTGACGCTAAAGCCCCTGTGGGAAGGCGGCAGGGTGCTTCTCCATCAGCCTGAGCACCACGCCGCCCGAGCCACCCTTGGGCCCAGCCCCTGAGCCGCCCGGCCAGCCTGCTGCCATCTGGGTCCGGGCAAGGGGCCTCTCTCACAGATCCTCATGCCCCCGGTGCACCCCAAAGCCGTTCCCTTCAAGCACCATCCTTTGCTTGGCCTGGCAGCGTCCTGGATACTAAACAAAACTAAACAAGAGATGAGTCTTTATTTCTCTCAAGTTCACACAGTCAGGCCAGGGAGACACCTTTGAAGTAATCTTATCCAGAAAAAAATATATCTTGCATGTTTGCATTATAATTAATTCATTAAAAAATAAGTTGATTATATTTTATTTCATTTACATGGAGACTAGGAAGAGATAGAAATAGATGTAAACCCCATCATAAGGCTACAAATGGGGCTTGAGAGGGCTAACTGCAAAAAAATCTCAGTACTGGCACAAAAAAGCACAGAAGTAAAGACACTGAAACTTACATGGTACACAACTGACACTGATCTAGAAAGTCCCAAATGACCACAGAACAAGTAAAGCCCCTCCCTGAGTCATTGTCTTCAGCTCAGGTTACTGTGGTGTCTTTCAGCCAGTGTCCTTAGGAGCCACTCGCAAGAGAACCAGAGAGGGGAGGAAGCCATGCAAGCCCCCGCCCAGCTCCAGGATGCTCAGTGCAAGCTCAACTCTGTTCCCGGATGCTGGGGTCCCTCTCCAGGCATCCAGGTACTGCCCTGCCAGTCAGGGGGTTGGACTGGTGGCCCAGGGTCCCTTCTAGCAATTCCATTCTTTAATTCCTAAACAGGAAGGAACATATTGAGGACTGGCTTAAATGAGCACATCAGAAAGAGTAAAGAGGAAAAACTAACCATCTGAAAGTATGTGGATGAAAAGAGTCCAATCCCAGCAGAGACTGCATGCTCTTTCTCGTGTCTAGGTGAACCCCAGACAGCTCTTCCTGCCCGTCGTCCCCCACCTCCAGGCTGCAGCAACACCTTGTTTTCTTTCTCTTCTCTGCGCCAGCAGCCAAGGTAGACGAAGGCTGGAACCAAGAATGGTGGGAGCTGTTTCTGAGCTAACAACTAGTGTCACAGAACACACCTCATCTGCTGGCTGTTGACCGATACGCTGTCACCCTGGCCTGGAACAAATCCAGCTACGTTAGGGGACCACATCCTGCTACGCATGAGCATTGATCTTAACAAAACCTGTTTGCGACGTCGCTGGGTAGCTAGTTCACATTGAAGCAATTGCCCAATCAGTTAAATTTTATGATACTGCTTTAGGTTTCTAGGAAAGAGAGGGTAATTTGTTTTTTCATCTTTCAATAGGCAGCCAAGCTTTAAGAGAAGCCATATAAAAAGAAAAATAAAAGTCAAGCTTTTTTAAAGCAGTTAAGATTTTACGATTTTTAATTACATAGGTAACAGATATAAATGTTCTTGTCATAAAAGACACAAATATAGATGTTTATAAACATAAAGGTCCTTCTTTATCCTCCCCCCATTTCTCCAAAACTAAGTGACCTCTATTATAGTATATATATATAGACACACACACACACACACACACACACAATATCATATACATATATAAGTATCCTTCTGGTCTTTTTTCTGTGTATTGGTATTTATATACAGAGAGAGACAGACATGAATCGTATCATACTATATAATATATATTAGAGATATTTTCAAATTTCTGCATATATGTCCTATATCATTAATTTTAACTATTGTATGGTTTTCCATAGTATAACCATACTTTAGTTTTTTATCCAATTTTATATTAAGTTTCAGATATTTTTATAATCATATATAAGATTATACATGTATATTAGATATAGTATTCCTTTATGTAAGACATTTCAATCATTTCTAAGTTTGTCTCTATTATACATAACTTTCCGTACAAGCCTTTGTCTGCATATATGCCTTGGAACAGATTTCTAGAAGCTGAATCAATGAATTGAAAGAGATGAACTTTTAAAATGAGTGACTTACATGTTTCATTACTGACTGCCAATCAGAAAGTGTACACTATTGTTAAACACAAACTACATCCAAAAAAAAATCCCAAAAGAAACTTACAGAGAATGTCCCGGGTGTCTGTTACCAATTCTACTGTGACTTTGGCAGATAAAACAAAGTCAAATGTCGGAATCCCTAAAGCCAAAGCATGTCCCATCAGTACACCAGGGATAACAACTTAAGACAAAGACTTTTATTTCTATATTAGCCTCTCTGCTGGGGCAGTGGCTTCTTGTGGCCAGTGTCATAGATGATGTATACTAAGAGGCTTTGGAGTTAGACCAACATGGATTTCAATCTGTCCCTACAACGTGAAGCTTATTCTCTCACATTTCCTCTGTCATCGGTCTCTTCCCGTCCCATTGTCACAGAACTCTCCTTTCTGCACATGTCCTGGCTCTCCTAAATTTAACTCATCCCGTCTTCACCCCCACATACCTCCCCACACACCAACTCACATCTCTCCCCTTGTAGGAGGCCTAGTGCCTGAAAGGAGAGTTTTGCTTCCAACTGCAACGTAGACGGTTGTAACAGACCATCACGCCCACCCACCATAACAACTGACAAAGAAAAAAGAAACTGGATAAACTAACAAAAACATATTTCTCAAAAAGCTCATGGAGAGCTGTGATTCAGAGAGTTCCAGAGAGATGGAGGCTCTTCCCAGGTGAAAGGAGATGGGCAGTGCTCCTGGGGGCCACAGCCGAGTCAGGACGGGTTGGACAACGGATCTGCCCAGACGGGGGAGACGCAGGGTCCTGGGGAAGATTAAACAAGCACATACATAAATCTCGAGCTTTCTTCCCACCTCTGTCTCTGCGCTCTCAACACCCAAGGTCTGTTCACTCTGATTTCAACTTAGGGAATCTTACATGCTGGAAAAGACATTTTACGTTATTCTAGTTCAACGGTTCTCAACCTGTGTATTACAATTGCCTAGGGAACTCTGAAAAGTCCCCACAGGGATGGGGACAAAAGGACACACAGACCCATTCACACAGAATCTCTGTGGGTAAGGCCCAGACCTCAGCACTTTGGAAAGGTCACAAAGTGATTCTGGAGTGCAGCCCAAATTAAAAAGCCTTTCTTTAGTTCAACCCAAGCATACCATCCCTTATATTTTAGGTTGGGTTTTTATGCGTTCAACTATTTTCTGTCATATCCAAGGTTCAGGCTACTTCTGGGTCACCTTCGTCCCTTCCACAGCACCCAGGTCAGTGCTGTACAAGCGGGAGGGAGCAAATAGACATTTGCGAGGTGGTTGGTTAGGGACATTCCCATGAGAGTCAGCCTTCGGGAACTCAGCACCAGGAACGAAATGCAGTTTTTAAAACTACAAGTTTAACACCTCAAAAAAAGGAGCGAGAATGACATATTAAGCCAGAAGAACAAACACCTTACACCTTTACGTCGGCCCAGGAAAACTAGAGTTGAATACTTTTTGAGGGAAATCGAATCAATAAAAATGAAAGAAAGGGTCAGTTTCCCCATCTCAAAAGACTCTTGGCTCCCACAGGGGTTCCTAACCTTCTGGAAACTTCCTTTTTTCTAATCACGTTGGATCCAACAAAACAGCAAAGACATTGGCTTCGTGGTCACCTGGTAACCATGGTTACCTGGTTTATTTCCTGCTGGACCCATGAGGACCTGTGCCATCTGGGGCAAAGTTTTAACATATGAGCCTGAGTTTTCTTGTGTATCAAATGGGAGTGGGGTGGAGTAATAACTAGTCCATGAAGTCATGGGGATGATTCAGTGCGATGCTCTAAGACTAAAACATCTAGCCCGTGGTAGGTATCCAAGCATTACTCTTGCTTATTCTCTGGGACCTTTTCTTCATACATTCCCTGGTAAGAAAATCAAGTTAAGTTCATATGAGATTCCCCCATCAACACTGGAAAAGGTTCACTGGGAGGGATCTGAAAGATAAAATATTGCAGAAGTGAGAAGGAAACAGAGACCTGGACGGGCAGAGAGCAAAGCTGGGCTCTTCTCCTAACGAAGGGAGAGCTGAACTCTTGAACCAAGCGGATATGTTTTCCTCTGTCTTGCCTTGGCCTGGACTAGCCAAAAAGCCGTGGGCAGATGGATGTCGCTGACTATTTCCTCCACATTGTTTTTACAGACCTACATTTTAGAGGGCTAATTGTTGGAGTCCTCTTCTTTCTTCCCTACAAGAAGAGAGCTTTGTTCAGCAATTAAATCAGGCTGCCTGAGATGCAAAGCCTTTTTATTTTAGATCAAAGTTTGGCTCCAAAAATAAAGGAAATATTGTCTCTTTTTCATTTAGCTGACAATGTTTCCTCCCTCAGAGCCTGAGCTGAAGTTTTCCACCCAACACAAATACTGACCCCACCACGATGTGTACTAACATCCAAATACCAGGAGGTGAGATCCCGGCTAGCAAAGCGGAGAGTGAAGACCATTGTTGAGATATCTTGTTTGTACTTACAGGGAATGAATACAGCCAAGGTCACCCTTGGTGTACCTCCACAATGGCCTCTGTCTTACTTTGTGTGGGACTCACTGCATCTCAAGGTCTATGCAGCCAGACTCACAGGGAAAGGGAGCCACACCACCCGCTGGGTTACGTATGTAAGCTGCTACCATCTCAGGAAGCTTGTCTGGCACCCAGCTCACAAAACTGGCATTTTCTCTGAAGTTCTAGAGCCAATGTCTGAAGTGATTGTTCTGGGATTAAAGGACTGTGCTCTGTAGTTTTAATCTGAGTGTAAACTGCTTCAGTCCTGTCTTTGGGAAATAGTGCCAACGTTTCTTGGTGTAAAGTCACATGGCAAATTCAATCTACACAGGAGACTCTAAGGAAGTGTAGATCTAGCCGGGTATACAGCTGCCACCAAAAAGCAGCCCAGAAGAATGCTGGGGCCAAGGGAAGGAAGTAGGAGGCTGCAGGGCTGGCATGGAGAGTCTTTGAGGAGAGGGAAGAAGAGACGGCTTTCAGAAGAAGGAAGTGTCCTCTTATCAGTTGGTGGTAGTTGCTGCATCTGGCAGCTCAGAGCTTTTTTCTTAATGCCACGCAGAGCTTCTGACACATCCTGGGGTACTGTCTCCTCTCTCTCTTTCCAGGGAAGTGAGTCTCACTGAAAAGAGAGCTAGATCAGGAGTCAAGTCATTTTAGTCCCAAAGGCTATGGCACCTGAAATCACTTTCCTTCTGTGAGCCTCAGTTTCCTCATCTGTAAAGTGGTAGATTGAACTAGTGGGTCATGAAGGTCCCAGCTCTAGCAACCTGGGCTTCTAAGACTAAAAAGCTCATATTATGGTGAGTTTATGCTTCTTTTGATAGGAACTAATGTTTTTCATATTTATCTCTTGTAAAAGTCCCTCCTAGCATTTAGCACAACCTTGGACCATATTAAGAATGCCATAAACTCTGAATGAATGAATGAACCTGATTTAATCCAGCTCTTCTTACTTCTACAAAGTGCATGTCTGAGTGATAAGGCATCTCCAGCATCCAACAAGCCTTTATCTTTAGCTGCCCTTTCAGCCTCTCATTCTACCCTAATCCTTTGTGAGCTGTGGACTTAAAAGACCAAGAATTACTTGTCCAAATATAATCTGCTTGCAATAGAATTTATTCTTGTGCAAGTCCAGATTCTTGACTGGGCTAAGGTCTGCTATAGGATCCAACCTGACCCAGAGCACCTGCTGAATACAGCTCTTCCTGGCTATGATGCTCACACTCTCCGGCCTGGTTTGAATTGGAATATGGTTAGAGCTTCTCTAAAAAAGTGTGAACAACTGAATTGCTCCAGAAAGACCATGGTGTCTCCAAAAGCCCCTTCCACATTGACCGAACTCATATTCCTATGGTCTGAGGTGGCCAAGCCATCCTGGAGAACAGAGCATGGTCCTCACTAAATGTCCTCCAGTTACTGTTCCCTGTGCATGCGGTGCCCTCTGGGTCCTGGCCAGAGAGTTGATGTCTGCTCTTTATCTGACCCCTGAGACCCAGAAAGGACCAAACAGCTGAGCCGAGGCCACCCTCCCCCTCCATGAGCTAAGGAAAGAAATAGCTAGCTCGTTCAACTCCCAAA